>NC_079213.1:82070474-82162974 GCF_029633865.1 Lampris incognitus
TGCTAAAAATGGTTTATGGGAGGGTCCATCTCCAGTTATCCAGATTTATCTGAAAAGGTTGTTTGTGTTTGTTTACCTGAGAGAAAAACAGAGGGTCGTAATCGTGGATGACAGTTTGACAGAAGACGAGAGACAGATGTAGAGGGGAGTTTTACAACACTTTTGCTGTCTAAAAGTAGTAGATGTTGTTGTTCATTCATTGCCCATCTTTGGTCTTTGTATTTTAGTTGAGTCGTTGAATAGGACAAAGATACCAATAAAAAAAGGCAGTTAAGAGAGATGAATGTGTCTGGTTTCTATGCCCAAAAATGTGACACATAAATCATCAGTCAATCTGCTGCCTACAGCATGCCTGCGGGAACCGCAAGGGGTACTTACACAAATACAAACACACACACACACACACACACACACACACACACACACACACAAATCCGGTTGCAGACGGCTTACACATGCTACCCACTCACATATGCAAGGAGTGGGCAGACAAGCATGGACTAACATACACAAATGTTTTCACCCTTAGGCAATAGAGCCCATCTAATGACAGCTCTGGACACTCCCTTTACCTCATAAACCTCATGGGACACACACACACACACACACACACACACACACACACACACACACACACACACACACACACACACACACACACACCTCTAATCACAGTCCAGAAACCCCAGGGGTTTGTCATTTAACCAGAGCGCCAGCAGCTTTAGAAAACCAGCCATATGTCACACTGACAGGCTGCAAAGGCTGTGCAGACACCACGTTGGGCTCAAGCACCAGGAGCCAACATCCGGACGGACACACACACACACACACACACACACACACACACACACACACACACACAGAAAATCACATCTTTCTAACGACATACATGTATTCTTCGAAGTTTGGTTGCCCTGTGGCCAGAGCTGCTGTCGTGAAAATCCACTGATCTTTATCTTATTACATAATACAGCGGGGCTCTTCTGCCAGAGGAGATTCCTCACCTTCTAAAGAGCACACAATGCCAGCATCCGCCTCACCTTGTCCTGCAGCCATAACATACACACAGAACACATCTCCCTATAGGCCATCCCCCAAGGCCAATGTTAACATAAAGGCTTGGCATGCCGTGATGTAATTAAACCATAAATGCCACTCGTATATTGACCCTCTATAAGTTAATGAGTTTATCTGGGATGACTTGTTGTCAAAGTTGAACATTGAAATGGATGTTATGTATTCCCTTATGTGTGTCCACTGCATGTCTGCCTTTGGTTCAGATTGTGTGGAGTAAATGTCATAGACATAGCACTGCCGGCATGTTGTCCCATACGAGTCGAGCTCTACCTGACCCCTGACCCCATCCGCTGAACAGAATAATAGACATGACAAAGAGCATTAGTAATGGGACAGAAACACATCCACAGACATCGCAGACGATTTCCACTGCTGTCTTTAGTAAAATACACAGGGGTTGTCTGGCCACTTCTGGGAACAGTGAAGTGGCTAACTCGTCTGCCAGTCTATATCATCATGCCTGTTAGCATGACAAAGTTATCACCTCTTATCAGTGTGAAATCTGCCGAATCAGCCAAACATGTGAAAGTCGATTTAGCAAACAAGGGAAATGGCTTATAAAGAAAAGGTAATATATATTTTGCCACTGATAATTTAGAAATTCTTGTACAGATAACGTTGAGTTATTCTGAACATTTGAGAGTATTTGGTTGGGACACAAGTCCGTGTTCGAGTTTAGAAGTGTAAGCATCACGCCCCACTGTTAGTAGATTACAGTCATTCAGCACACTCCACTAGCCAAGGTTGCTCCAATGTAATTAAAGAAAATGAGTTTTGAGATGGTGGATTACATGCTGCTACCATGGATTCAGATGTAATGTCTTTGATGTATTGTACTACATATCAGTATGGTCTTATAATGACTCCCCTATTGGGACCGTTCAAGTTCTTCACACCACAACTTGAGAGTTTCCTTTAATCTCCCGCATTCTTTCTCCCATACCCACAGTTGTTGTGGAGCTAGGTAGAGAAAGGGAATGATGGGGTCAAGGGGGAAAGGAAACTGGGGGTGGGGGTGGGGGGTGAGGGTGGAAATAGGCAATGAGGCAAAAAAATGGACAGGATTTCATTTCACAACCACACCTACCTCCGACCAACGTTACCTTTCCGTTTCCCACCCTTTCCTGAGCTCCACTACACACACACACACACACACACACACACACACACACACACACACACACACACACACACACACACACACACATACCATTCTCACTCGTTCACTCACCCAGAAAATTGAGCCAAATGTCACTTCAAGAGTTTTTCGCTGCAGTTCTGCTGCCAGATGAAGAATTTGAGAAATTCTGGAAAATATTTGTACAGCGGCATGGGATTGAAGTGGCTGATGGCTGGAGAGGCAGAGGTTAAATCTCTCCAGCTCGTAATGAGGGGCTGTTTGAGTGACTGCTGTAATACTATAGGGCCTAATAGGGAGGCAGAGAGTGGGTTAAAGCCATATAGGGTTAATGCCAGAGGGCCTGTTATGAAGCTGATTTCCCTGGGTCATAATGGTTACACTCAAATACATTTAACATCTCTTTCTCTCACTGTCTTGTGGAAACTCACATCACCAAACACCTGTCTGTCTCACTGATCAGAACAGATAGCGAGAAATGTAAAACACTGATGGAAATTAGCCTTGTGCTGCTTTGGACAGAGTCTACATGGAGATATACAAAATAACAACATACATTGGGCTTTAATGATGATATCAAATAGGTCATCGCATACGTAGTTCAGAGAGAAGTTGGTCAACACCCAGACTGGAAGTCTAACTTATGCTATCAAACCCGTTAAAAAGACTGCAAGTCAAGAGACCCAAGCAAATGTATAGCAAAAACTGACCCTACTGGTCAAAAGTTGAAAGCCCTCCAAACCCAGCTGATCCCTCTCTTTATATTTCACTCCCACACATGAATGTATGCACACAAGCAAACACACACAATCTCCTTCCCATTGTGTAAAACATAATCATGGTGAGTGAGTCTACTTTTGGAGGCCTGGTTTCCTTATAGGCGTAACTCCATCAGGTTTCAGAAGAGAAAAAAAACCCCATCCATTTAAAAGTGGACTCTAACAGACCATTGGGCAATGCATGTGCACAACCATGTGTGCATGCAAGGAAGAGACGGAGAGAAGAATGACAGTCCCCGGTCTGCAGTCTACATTGTGTATTTATAGTGTTTTTGTGTGTGCTTTATAGCATTGTTAAGTCATCTCTGCTGCTCAGTAACAGCAGGAACCTAGCCAAAGTGAAAACAGCAGACGCTGCCTGTGCCCAGATTTCAAAACCATCTACTGTAACGACTCATTTTCAGCACTTTAGCACTTGGTTGAGTGAATACGTGTGTGTGTGTGTGTATGTGTATATGTGTGTGTATCTGTGTTTGTTTTACTCATCGGAGTTAGAATTCACTTATGTTCAATATATCATTACCCTCTCTTGCTAAGAACAGGGCGAGACTTCTAATTTATGCTGTTGTGTATGTGTTTGTGTGTGTGTGTGTATGTGTGGGTGGGTGGGGATGTATGTCACTCTCTGCATGTCTGTGCATGTGTGATTACGTGTGCCCATGTGGATTTGTTTACAGACGGCTTCAAACGGCCTCTGTGTGAGGAGAATCATTAGCAGCGCCTGAGGGCCTCTCAAGACAAAGTAGAGCTAAATGGAGGGCAGATGGACGATCAAGAGAGGTATCACCGTATCAGAGAGCATAAATTTAGGCCTTTGTATACGTGACTGAATGTGTCACCAGCTGGCAAAGGGAAACTAATTAAAGGTAGTGGAATATTTATGCATGAACTGGCACTATATGATACTGTATGTATCCCACACTGACTCAGACTCTGTCTCTGTCGCTCTCTCTCAGATACATACAGAACAAAGCCCATTCAAGGTCATCCATTCTTCCAAGTCATCCACACACTCACATTCCTCTTTTCCTATTCAGGACCCCCTGATAACACCCCCCCCCAACCCACACACACCCACACACACCCAATACCACCATCTACTAAAGTAGGGCTGACCAATCATCACTGGCCAGTCAGTTGGTGTTTAGCATAACAAAAGAGAATTTGTGTGACCGTTTGGGTCTGGGTATGTTTATGTGTGTGCTTACATGCATGAGGCTGTGTTCTCTTTGAATGGCAAAGAAGAAACCAAGCCTGCCAGTGGAGGAAGTTGGTTTATGCAGGAAATTCGCTCCACATGGACTCAAAGCTTGTCTATGTTTATGTGAGTGCAGATGAAACAGTGTATCTGTGTCTGAGGTTCTTTAATAAGCAAACCAATATAAACCCACTGGAAAACTGAGTCTGTGTCTGCCAGCCCAATCTGCTTCCACCAGCCTGCACTTATAGAGAGCGTGGAGTTAAGCTGCCCCATTTGTAACATCCTGAGCAATAAAAGAAAAGCTGCTTTCCCGCGACGTTATCACACAATGATGGAAACATGATTACTCCGTTTCTCAACAAGGCTGCCGGTTCGGTTCCCACCTGCTCCCTTAATGCCTGGTCAGATCTCGTTTCTCTCTGTCTCCCTCTCTCAGAATGAACAGGCATTCCCCTGCCATAACACATGCTTAAGCAATTATTCCATGCATTCCCCCGGACAGGGAGAGAAGAAGAAGAAGAAGAAAGCGCGGGGGGGGGGCAATCTGATGTGCAGTGATCGGGGGCAGCTGGCCAGGAATTTGCCAAGTGGTTCAGGGAGAGAATGTGTAGAAGTTGGGCTTGACTCCCTTAATCCTTCTCCGAGTGAGAGAAAGGGCGAGAGAATGAGCGCATGAAAAGGGAGAAATGTGAGGGGGCCTGTTGGCGCTAGGAACTAAGAACTGGGCTACAGTGACAACAGCCACAACAAAACCCAACTTTCAAAGACACACACACACACACACACACACACACACACACACACACACACACACACACACACACACACACACACACACAATTGAATCAGGATGGGACACTAACAACACAAGTTTAAACCAAGAAGTTGCTTATTTGTTAGTTACATTTAGATATAGTGCTGTTATAACATTCTTATTCGTTTTGTATCAGCAAACCATCGCGGCTTTGCTTGTTGCATCTGAAACAGGTTCTTGTGTGATTGTGATTGTTGGGGCAAACCGTTTGCTCCAACAATCACAATCACAATCAGAAGTTAAAACCAGTGTACTGGCGGGTGACAGCGATTTTCACTGTTCTACGCCTGTATTTTTACTTCACAAATACTGCGTCTTTGTGCCAGGAAAACTACCTTGAAAGGCATCTCGGTGGGTGAAGTGTTAGAGGAACAGGGATATGGGGGCAGCAGAGGGTGTTCGTGGGCTATTTAAAGGGCAGTAAAACAGGCAGGTTACAGCACTTCAAAACATTTATGCCCCGGGCACAACAGCAGGCATCAGCAGGGAAAGGTCCACCTGATAGGCCCACATGATGTTCAATGGACTATGAAAAGATGGATGTGATATCAGATCTTCTGTAATGACATCAACTCAGCCAACATGCTCAGCGATATCAACACTGACAAGCGTTTTAAAGGAGTAATATATGTTAGTGCAATATTCAGAGAACTTTTTTCTCTCCCTCTCTCGGTGTATGGTCGTATTAGGACATAATACGAACGAGGTATAGCGTACTTAGATAGCCAAACATTTTATGACAGCAACATGAATATTCAGCAATGTCTGCTTTTTTACGTGACAGTGTGTTGAAGTTTGACGAGGATGCCGTTTACGTTGCGCTGTTGTCACAGATAGCACGCAACACTTTTCAAATAATAATCTTTGTTATCGCTGGGAAGGGCGAGTTAATTTCAGTTATATACCCCTTCGTGTCATGGAGTCCAGCCAACGTTCAAAATACAACACGCCAAGAAAAACAACAAGGCTGTTTGTATTTTGAAAGTTCGCTGTGATTTTGATCAAAAACACATTTTAAAATCAAGCAAAACTGAAAGTTGAAAAACCGTGCCCAGACTCACCGAGAAGCAGACAGAAGATATCTAGCGCTATTAGTACTTTCCTCTTGCTGTTGTCAATGCCATTGTTGTTATTTAACGTGGATGCTCCTCCGTTTCTTGTCTCTTGAGCCATTGCTTTCTCATACATATAATTGTGCATTTGAGAAGTCCCTGTTTTAGATGAGAATCCCACACCGATGCAGTAGGTAGAAGAAAAAACAATATCACGTTCTCAGTCCGTTAAGGTAACAGCCTTCGTAGAAATGTCATGCACTTCAGTGGGAAAGTAACTTCCCAACAGAGGTCTCGGAAAGTTGCGATCTGTGGTGCAGCGATGTGATGTCCCGGTCTTTACTAACGTTTCTTAATGGACAGGGTACTCTCTACAATGATCTATGTTACGCCACTGATACAAGAAATAAAAAGTTGCCGGCGCACGAAATGAATGGAAAGCCCGCTCCTTTTTGCTCTCGCTTCCAAGACTTGAAGTAGGTGAGGAATAGCGCGCAGCGTTGGGAGCCGCTCGTTTTATCAATTCTTACTCTTCTCCTCCCCTCTCTCTCTCTCTCTTCCCATCTCTCTCTCCCTTCAAGTTCCCTCTGCAGTTTCAAGGCTTTGCCCTCTTCCCCGTTACAGGAACGAACCTATGGAAGCCCGTTTCCGCCAAATAAAAAAAAAAGTTTGCGACTTTTTCTCTCTCGCAATTGCCACTTTATTTCTCGCATTTCTGACGTTATCTCTCACAATTCCGATTTTATCTCTCAAAATTCCTACTTTATTTCTTGCAATTTTGGCTTTTTCCACTCTCATAATTCGTTCCCCCCCATTTTTTAAATTCTCATTTCTTTTTTACGACCGACAAGTAGCTTGAGCTATCACTTCCGCTTCCCGCTTTAACGGTTCACTGCAGCGCGCGTACATTAGCAGATAGGAGCGAAGGCTTCAATGGCGTTTGCTCTGTCCAGGTATTTTAATATGTCCAGTTGTGTTTGTGAGTCCTTGACAAACACTGGCGTCGCAAGAATAACTGAATGATGCAAACCAAAGGCAATGAAGACAGTACTAGTGCCACCCTGTTTTCTTCAAAATATAGTGAGCTAACATGAAATCCAAGCTAGCTAGCCAGCAGCCACTGTTGTACAGGCCTTAACGCAAATGTGTATGGTATCAGTGGACGGTAACATTACTTTTCAGTATTAGTACATCTACACACCGCATCACTGTTAGCTTGTGTGTATTAATGGCTCACTGATATATACACTGATATATTATCTGCACCATTGCACTTTATTGCCTCTTATTTCGCCTGTTTAAAGTCAATCCTTGCGTATATATCTAAATATTGTTGTGTTGTTATTCTATGTTAAGTACACTGTGAGAGCCACGAAACCGGAGTCAAATTCCATGTATGTGCAAACCTACATAGCCAATAAACCTGATTCTGATTCTTATTAATGGACTCGTGTTAATGTAAAGACATCCTCATCATTAAAGGCATCCTCATCACAAGGGTAGTCCTTTAAACAGCAATCCTCATGACAGATTTCCAGTTTCATTTGGTCAGCTGTCTGCAAATAACAGCTATACAGGCTGGGGACAGCATACATGATTGAAGGTCGACGACTGGGAGCCCGAGGATTGTGGGCTGGATTTACTCTGTGGTTATTCCATGCAGTCAACACTTCATAAAGCTCCTCCTACATAAAGGAAACTTAAACAGTGTAAAGGGGTTGTAAAAATCGTAAAGATTTGTTGAACCCTGACAAGATTATATAAGTCTATATCTAAACTATGGATGTGAAAAATGCCCCCCCCCCCCCCATTAACTCCAGGAATCGTTTGTTTTTAAAATGTGCTGGAGTAGTTGATCTCCCCCTGTTTTTTAGACTAGTGATCTTACTTTTAAAACTGTCATTGCTTTTAACCTTTTCCGTTTACTTTCCTCGAGTAGAACAAATTCATTGAATAAGCAACACCAATACAGTCTTATTTGAATAGCCTAAATGGTGACCAGCTTCATAACATTATCGTTCTTTACCAAGTTGAGCAACTATGTGACAGGAATGATAACTGATAACTGTACTTACTTGTACAGTATTTTTGGAAACAAAACTAAATCAGAGATTTGTCAATGAAGGTGTCAGCAAAGTGGCCATCTTCTCTCAGCCGTTCAAAATGGTCCATCCAAAACTTAATGCACTGGCTTCTCAAGGTGGCCCTCCAACGTTCAATTCTTTGATTTCAAGTACTTGGACCTAGAGTGACACTCTGTGCCATCCTCGTTCAAAGAGTTTTGCAGAAACTTTTGCATTGCTACAATGTGAGTGTTGTCAGTTCCATGGCCAAGCTGTGCTCTTTGTGGACATCTGTTATTATTGGTGACAGCAGTCATAAAGTAGCCTGCAACTACTTGTGGATCATTGTTGGTTTTGTATGCTTTACGCCAGATCAATTTCTTTGGAGAAGCCAATCAGTACTGCCACTGCTACATATTTCATAAGGTTTTAATTTGTCATAACCATCAATATGGCCTGGCGGCCTGTCCAGGGTGTCTCCTCACCTGCCGCCCAATGGCTGCTAGGATAGGCTCCAGCATCCCTGCGACCCTGAGAGCAGGATAAGTGGTTTGGATAATGGATGGATGGATAATTTGTGCCACGATTGTTTTATAGGCATCGTCTCAAGACAATTCTGCACACATAAATCCACTCCATTCCCATCCATCAGGTGCATCAGCTGACAGACTGTTATATGTATATATATATATATATATATATATATATATATATATATATATATATATATATCCAAAAAAAATATATATATATAATGATTTCAAGATTTTGAAAAACGTGAATTCAGTTTAGGTGTGTCCAAAAGAAGAACATAAAAGTAAAGAGAAGAAAAGTACATTTTGAAAATAAACTATATCAATGATGGTCTCCCAAAAGAAGGTTCGCACAAGGAAAACACTTTTGAGAATGAGAATAACTGTACTTACAATGTAGGCAAATTATTTGTTCTTCAATTTAAAACATGGACGATGGTGTGTTTTTTGTTTCATCAAAAATATAGGCCAGAGGACCCAAAAAGTCTGCTTTGTGACCACACATTCAGCAGACCTTGGTCCCATGTAGTCAATCAAAACGTTTTGCCATCTCAGAGATACAGTTACTGCCAGTGATAACTGTTTCCTTATTTGCTTTCAATAACCAGTTAAATGTATTTCACGTACCAGCTCCATTACTGCTTTCCATCTTAAAAGAGAGACGCAAGTGTTGAATACACTATCCAGGCTACCAAGCCAATGTGTGCTGGGACGTTAAATGTGTATAAACTATGCTCTTGCTGCCGCCTAGTGGTTTTTTTTGTTTTTTGTTTTACAAACCAAAAGCCATGATTTCAGGAGACCACGTCAGGAAATATGATTTCACACAGATATAGTCGCTCAAAACTGAAGTGTTATACCAATGTTACCATTATAACGTGATCCTGATTCTGAAATAGCATGCCCATCTTTCATGCTTTAATGTGTGAGAGTGGCAATTAAGGTATTTGGTCCTGATGAAAAGACAGGAGGTGGAGCTGGAGGTGGCAGAGTTGAAGATGCTAAGATTTTCACTGGGAGTGACGAAGAAGGACAGGATTAGGAACGAGCATATTAGAGGGACCGCTCAAATTGGACGGTTTGGAGACAAAGCAAGAGAGGCAAGATTGAGATGGCTTGGACATGTGTGGAGGAGAGATGCTGGGTATATTGGGAGAAGGATGCTGAATATGGAGCTGCCAGGGAAGAGGAAAAGAGAAAGACCAAAGAGGAGGTTTATGGATGTGGTGAGGGAGGACATGCAGATGGCTGGTGTGACAGAGGAAGACGCAGAAGACAGGAAGAAATGGAAACGGATGATCCGCTGTGGCGACCCCTAACGGGAGCAGCTGAAAGTAGTAGCAGTAGTAGTAGTAGTAGTAGTAGCAGTAGTAGTAGTAGTGTGAGAGTGGCAATTAGACCAAGCAAAAGATACACACGTGAAATGCAAAGCAAATAATTAATAGCTATGATAAGTTTCCACATTATGCATGTGTAACGACCCTCACTTGTGCAGGTGTTCGTGTGAGAGTGGCAATTAGACCAAGCAAAAGATACACACGTGAAATGCAAAGCAAAGAATTAATAGCTATGATAAGTTTCCACATTATGCATGGCCTATATCCCAACTTCTTTGTCATTCCATGGATTGCATCAAGACGATCCCCAATAGTGCGCAGCAATAACAATAATGTGCCTACATTCACTTGACTTTGAGACTTTTGTTCAAATGTCGTGACATTGCATACACTTTTACAATTTAAAACCGACCTGTCATTTGCACATGTACATAAAACGTTTCTTAGAGCGCTGCCAATGTATCTCGAAAACGACATGCAGTCCTTAATTGTCCTGCTGCTTACTCATTTGCCCCTAGCTAGGGTCGAGAGGGCAGGTTCCATCGCCGAGTTTGTGCAGCGTGAACTCCACCTGTGTCAAATTTTGTATCCGAAAGGAATATGTATCCCACACATCCGTGGCGTCGGATGCATAGTGGACCTTGATTATTACATTTACATTTCACACAAGGAAATAAAAATAGAAACGTTTAGATTATTCTGTTAATTTTTTTTACCGTTTTATAGATCAACAAGGTTATACAAACAAATTAGTTTACCTCCAAAGCAAGCGTTTTTCCAGTTGCGTTTTAGCGGTTGCAATTCGTTTGCTCTCGGTACGCTTTCGTCTTTAAACCATACTGCTAAGCTTAAATATTAAAAGAGCAAAAATAATCTTGAAATAGTTTAAAAAAAAGACTCAACGGAAACACATTTCTGTGGGGATCCAAAATGTGTCTCCACACCGTTCCTGTGGGTGCGCAGGCAGCACACCCACCACACCGTCAGACACCAGCCGTCGGTAGCGGAGAAGATGGCAGAGCGGCAACAGAAACACGAAGGCAGGGTAAAGATCGGCCACTACATCCTCGGTGACACGCTTGGAGTCGGGACATTTGGGAAAGTGAAGAGTTGAGTCACGGTCTTATTTCGTGTTTTGCTGAATGTAATTGAAAAAAATGTGTGCTTCGCGGCCATTCGGGTTAAAACGCGTTACCTTTTCACCGACTGTGTTGAACTTGCCGGTGGTCAATACGTAATCTGCGTAGTTGTGGCTACAGCAGTGATTGAGTACACTGCGTTTAGGACGTAGGTGTCTTTTGAGAATGCGGCTGTTTGAAAGGCAAATTCTTCTACCAAAGCGCATATCTGTATCGCTTTCTTATCTGCAGCGATAGGTGTAATTACTTTGAGACAGTGGCAGCACATAGTTGTGCGCATGGGTTATTGGATTATTGCGTGTGCCAGCCGGTGACTTTGTGGTAGAATATGTGCTGTCCTGTCTTGCCATAGAGGACATCTCTTAAGAGTAACCTTATCAATACCATACCGTGCTTAACACGGACTCGCATATTCTTAATAATAATATGGTACGATCCCATACGGGATCTGATTTCTCCTGGCATTACTAGGCGCCTACAATTTTAGGACCCAGGCATTCCGATAAAAAGTTTGATAAGAGTCGCCAAGTCATGCTCTTATTTTGGGCTACACGGCTCTACAGATTCCAGTCTGAATGCATGACCTTGTGGAGCTGTAACCCTTATTACAGGCGTCTTCCAGCGATTCTTACCTCAGTCCTTTCTTAATGCCCATCTTAACAAGGTTGTTTTTAAATGGTTAATAGATTGCATTTATATAGCGCTTTTCTAGCTGCAACAGCCACATAAAGCGCTTTACAATCAATGAATGCCTCACATTCACACACACACACACACACACACACACACACACACACACACACACACACACACACACACACACACACACACACACACACCGACGGCAGTGTCAGCCATGCAAAGTAACAACTAGCTCATCGGGGGCAGTTAGGGGTTTGGTGTCTTGCTCAAGGACAGCTGACATTTTTGCAAGGAGGAGCCGAGGATCGAACCGGCAACCCTCCAGTTACCAGACGACCTGCTCCGCCTCCGAGCCACTGCCCCCCCCCCTGACTTATCGTGTATGTGCTAGCCGCAAATAGTGTTTTCAAGCATTGATAACAATGTGGCTAGCAGCTTCCAACTTAGTGCTGTGAGGAGCTCTGATTAACCAGCTCTCATGTCGAACAAAAGAAGTCAGCAAGCTAAAAACTATTCACCCGAAAGACTATTTCTGTCTGTCTGTCTTGTCTGTGCCTGTCTGTCTGTACCTGTACATGCACCTTTTGTCTCTGCATAAGGCCAAAGGGGCCTCTGTACGTGTGTTAGATAATAACCTTGATGTCTTATTTGTCTTGTTAACCTGTATTTCATTTAAAGTTGGAGAGCATCAGTTAACGGGTCATAAAGTGGCTGTGAAGATTCTTAATAGACACAAGATACGCAGCCTGGATGTCGTGGGGAAGATTAAGCGGGAGATCCAGAATCTCAAACTGTTCAGGCACCCACACATCATCAAACTGTAAGTAGAGGAAAATATCACAGAAACAATGACACTTAACTATTGGGTTTTTGGTATTATTTTTTTCAGATTGCCCTGTAAATCCAAGTTGCTCTTACACTGTTAGCCTTGCATGATGTGTTCTCTGTGTTGCGGCATGCTTGGCCTGCCCCTGTGTTTGTTTACTACAGCTGAGCAATACTGAGCATGCCCACGGGGCTCCCAGGAGGCCCAACACACACACACACACACACACACACACACACACACACACACACACACACACACACACACACACACACACACACACACACACACACACACACACTTACACATACACATACACAAACACACCCAGGCCCATGGCTAGATAAAGGAATCTGTTCTAGTTAGACAAAATCTCCAGTTAAGGGGATAGAAGTTGAGATAATTCCCGCTTGGTTAATTCTGTTTTCCACTTTCAGGAGTCTCATTTCCTCTCCTTCCGTCTTTTTTTCCATGACTTCACTTACTCCCTCTTTCTTTCTTTCTCATCCCTTTGGTCCTAACCTTTCTCTGAGCCTCTTTCAACCATCTTTGTGTTATTTTTAGGCTAGTGTAAGGGTTAGCACACTGTGACACTGTGAGCTATGGCAGACGTGACAGCTTGCTCTACTATTCAAACAAGGCTGGAGTGGTGGAAAACACATAAATACAGACATATATAGACATTAATGCACACACAAACACAGTTGCGCGCGCGCGCGCGCGCACACACACACACACACACACACGTACACATGGCACACTACCAGCTCATAGACAGCCCATTCATTCTCTTGCACAGCCACAGCCTCAGGCTTGATGGTGGTCAAGCAGCCCCCCAGCAATGCAATGACTAATCTGTGAAACTGAGGCGAGTGGAAACAGAATAAAAACCTCTTTACCATCCCTCTCAAGTCAAGTCAAGTCAATTTTATTTGTATAGCCCATTATCACAAATTACAAATTGGCCTCAGTGGGCTTTACAGCAATACAACATCCTGTCCTTAGACCCTCGCATCGGATAAGGAACAACTCCCTAAAAAAAAAAAAAAAACCTTTAACAGGGAGAAAAAACAGGGAGAAACAGAGGAGGGATCTCTCCCCCAAGATGGACAGACGTGCAATGGATGTTGTGTTAACACAATTTACAGAATACAACATTCAAAGAGGATAACAGAATTATAATGGAATTATAAGATATATGAAGAATATGATGAAGAGGGTGTCAGGCAGTGTCCAGATGCCACCGGAACAGCCTAGGACATGTGACCACCATCACTATGTAGACCTGACAGAAGGACAGACTGCACATGCACACAAGAGAGACTCACATCACACCATTCACATACGCGGGAGAAGAGAAAAAAATACATTAGTCACACATCATATTGAGAGAAGGATACCACATTGAAACAGGATAAAAGCAGTGTCCAGGTGGCTACCACCATCACCATGAAGACCTGGGAGGAGGACAGACTACATGTACACACACACACGGGAGACTCACATCCTCACATCACACCATTCACATACACAGAAGAAGAGAAAAGAGAAGACATTCAGAGAGAAAAGGCATGTGAGAGAACAGTTTGCAGTAGTCAATAATTTATACTCTATAATCTCGTCGGCAGAATAGTGCTTGGTAAATTCATTGAGACAGAAACTGACCCGCCATGCAGTACATGTTGTGAAGTACTCAATTTAAAGGCAACTAATTGTAGGTTAAGGCACAAAGATGAGTTTAGAGTTTGGATTTAAAAGACTCAACAGACTCTGATTGTTTGACGGTAGCAGGCAGGTTATTCCACAAGAACTAGGCCCGATAAGAAAAGGCCCTATCACCACCTCACTTCTCTTTAACTTTGGTTACACACAGGAGCCCTGTATATTGAGAGCGGAGAGCTTGAGATGGAATGTACGGTTTAAGGAGATCAGACAGGTATGATGGGGTAAGCCCATTTAGGATTTTTTAAGTCAGCAGAAGCACCTTGAAGGCTGATCTAACATGGATAGGAAGCCAATGAATGGAGGCAAGAATTGGTGTAATATGGTAAATTTTCTATTCTTAGTTAGGATTGGACCTGAAAACAGAACGTTACAGTAATCAAGTCTGGAAGAAACAAATGCATGTAATTAGAGTCTCTGCATCAATCATGGACAGGAAAGACTGAATTTTAGCTATGTTATATAAGTGAGAGGGGCAGTCTTGGTGATTTCTTTAATGTCCGTATCAAAGGAAAGGCTAGGATCAAACGTAACACCAAGATTTTTGGCCGCCACACTTTGTGAAATCACAGAGTTGTTGATTGTTATTGTTACTTGATGAAGTTGGTGTCTGTGTCTAGCAGGGCCAATGACCAGCATCTCAGTTTTATCTGAATTTCAAAGCAGGAAATTTAGTGACATCTAATTTTTCACAGCAGCCATGCAGGCATCTAAATTAGTCATTTGAGTATGACCATCAGCCCTTATAGGCACATATAGCTGAGTATTATCCACATAGCAATAGCAATTGATTCCAGGACTGTTTATTATTTGGCCAAGAAATTTAAAGAGAGAAAAGTAGAGGACCAAGAACCGAGCCCTGAAGTATGCCATATTTAACGTCAGAGAATTTTGATGTAATGTTATAGCAGAAAACAGTGTTCTTCCAGATAAGTAGGGCTTAAACCAAGAGAGAGCTAAGCCAGAGACACAAAAATTACCATTTATTATGTTTAATAGTATACAGTGATCAGTGGTGTCAAAGGCTGCACTGAGGTCCAGCAGTAGAAGCACAGAGATGGAATCAGAGTCCATAACTAGTAGAAGATCGTTCACCACTCTGGTCAGAGTAGTTTCACTGGAGTGATGGGCCCTGAAAGCTGATTGAAAAAGTATACACTACCGTTCAAAAGTTTGGGATCACCCAAACAATTTTGTGTTTTCCATGAAAAGTCACACTTATTCACCACCATATGTTGTGAAATGAATAGAAAATAGAGTCAAGACATTGACAAGGTTAGAAATAATTATTTATATTTGAAATAAGATTTTTTTTACATCAAACTTTGCTTTCGTGAAAGAATCCTCCATTTGCAGCAATTACAGCATTGCAGACCTTTGGCATTCTAGCTGTTAATTTGTTGAGGTAATCTGGAGAAATTGCACCCCACGCTTCCAGAAGCAGCTCCCACAAGTTGGATTGGTTGGATGGGCACTTCTTTGAGCAGATTGAGTTTCTGGAGCATCACATTTGTGGGGTCAATTAAACGCTCAAAATGGCCAGAAAAAGAGAACTTTCATCTGAAACTCGACAGTCTATTCTTGTTCTTAGAAATGAAGGCTATTCCATGCGAGAAATTGCTAAGAAATTGAAGATTTCCTACACCGGTGTGTACTACTCCCTTCAGAGGACAGCACAAACAGGCTCTAACCAGAGTAGAAAAAGAAGTGGGAGGCCGCGTTGCACAACTGAGCAAGAAGATAAGTACATTAGAGTCTCTAGTTTGAGAAACAGACGCCTCACAGGTCCCCAACTGGCATCTTCATTAAATAGTACCTGTTAGAGCCTGTTTGTGCTGTCCTCTGAAGGGAGTAGTACACACCGGTGTAGGAAATCTTCAATTTCTTAGCAATTTCTCGCATGGAATAGCCTTCATTTCTAAGAACAAGAATCGACTGTCGAGTTTCAGATGAAAGTTCTCTTTTTCTGGCCATTTTGAGCGTTTAATTGACCCCACAAATGTGATGCTCCAGAAACTCAATCTGCTCAAAGAAGTGCCCATCCAACCAATCCAACTTGTGGGAGCTGCTTCTGGAAGCGTGGGGTGCAATTTCTCCAGATTACCTCAACAAATTAACAGCTAGAATGCCAAAGGTCTGCAATGCTGTAATTGATGCAAATGGAGGATTCTTTGACGAAAGCAAAGTTTGATGTAAAAAAAATCTTATTTCAAATACAAATCATTATTTCTAACCTTGTCAATGTCTTGACTCTATTTTCTATTCATTTCACAACATATGGTGGTGAATAAGTGTGACTTTTCATGGAAAACACGAAATTGTTTGGGTGATCCCAAACTTTTGAACGGTAGTGTATATAGATAAGTTTTCTTCTCTGTGGATCGAAAGTTGTTGATACACAACTGTCTCTGATACTTTAGAAAAGAATGGAAGATTAGAGACTGGTCAATGGTTATTAAGAGACCCTGGATCGGGGAGCAGTTTCTTAAGTAGAGGTTTGATCACAGCTGTCTTAAAACTGCTGGGAACCGTGCCAGTAGTAAGTGATAAATTAACAATATATTTTTATTGTAGGTCCCAGGATAGGCCAGAGGTATTTAAAAAGTTTTACTGGTAAAGGGTCAGGTTGGCAAGTAGTTGGTTTAGAAGCTGACGTGAGCCTAGTCAAAGCATCAAGAGAGATAATCTCAAAAGCTGTAATAACAAGGACTGTCAATGACTCATTGTATAGATATGAATTTGGTAAAATGGGGTCTGCAGGATTAGCCGGAGTTGAACTAATTTTGTTTATGATCTCATCAACCGTATTGCAGAAAATTTCTAGAAACTCATGAATGGCGAGCAGCTAATAGATGGCTGCCTTGTTTAGGCCACTTTCTCAAGTACTTTTACAGTTTATAACTCATTTGATATATATATATATATATATGTGTGTGTGTGTGTATGTATGTATGTATGTATGTATGTATGTATGTATGTATGTATGTATGTATGTGTATATATATATATATATATACACTACCGTTCAAAAGTTTGGGATCACCCAAACAATTTTGTGTTTTCCATGAAAAGTCACACTTATTCACCACCATATGTTGTGAAATGAATAGAAAATAGAGTCAAGACATTGACAAGGTTAGAAATAATGATTTGTATTTGAAATAAGATTTTTTTTACATCAAACTTTGCTTTCGTCAAAGAATCCTCCATTTGCAGCAATTACAGCATTGCAGACCTTTGGCATTCTTGCTGTTAATTTGTTGAGGTAATCTGGAGAAATTGCACCCCACGCTTCCAGAAGCAGCTCCCACAAGTTGGATTGGTTGGACTGGCACTTCTTGCGTACCATACGGTCAAGCTGCTCCCACAACAGCTCAATGGGGTTCAGATCTGGTGACTGCGCTGGCCACTCCATTACCGATAGAATACCAGCTGCCTGCTTCTGCTCTAAATAGTTCTTGCACAATTTGGAGGTGTGTTTAGGGTCATTGTCCTGTTGTAGGATGAAATTGGCTCCAATCAAGCGCTGTCCACTGGGTATGGCATGGCGTTGCAAAATGGAGTGATAGCCTTCCTTATTCAGAATCCCTTTTACCCTGTACAAATCTCCCACCTTACCAGCACCAAAGCAACCCCAGACCATCACATTACCTCCACCATGCTTAACAGATGGCGTCAGGCATTCTTCCAGCATCTTTTCATTTGTTCTGCGTCTCACAAACGTTCTTCTTTGTGATCCAAACACCTCAAACTTGGATTCATCCGTCCACAACACTTTTTTCCAGTCTTCCTCTGTCCAATGTCTGTGTTCTTTTGCCCATCTTAATCTTTTTCTTTTATTGGTCAGTCTCAGATATGGCTTTTTCTTTGCCACTCTGCCCTGAAGCCCAGAATCCCGCAGCCGCCTCTTCACTGTAGATGTTGACACTGGTGTTTTGCGGGTACTATTTAATGAAGATGCCAGTTGGGGACCTGTGAGGCGTCTGTTTCTCAAACTAGAGACTCTAATGTACTTATCTTCTTGCTCAGTTGTGCAACGCGGCCTCCCACTTCTTTTTCTACTCTGGTTAGAGCCCGTTTGTGCTGTCCTTTGAAGGGAGTAGTACACACCGGTGTAGGAAATCTTCAATTTCTTAGCAATTTCTCGCATGGAATAGCCTTCATTTCTAAGAACAAGAATAGACTGTCGAGTTTCAGATGAAAGTTCTCTTTTTCTGGCCATTTTGAGCGTTTAATTGACCCCACAAATGTGATGCTCCAGAAACTCAATCTGCTCAAAGAAGTGCCCATCCAACCAATCCAACTTGTGGGAGCTGCTTCTGGAAGCGTGGGGTGCAATTTCTCCAGATTACCTCAACAAATTAACAGCTAGAATGCCAAAGGTCTGCAATGCTGTAATTGCTGCAAATGGAGGATTCTTTGACGAAAGCAAAGTTTGATGTAAAAAAAATCTTATTTCAAATACAAATCATTATTTCTAACCTTGTCAATGTCTTGACTCTATTTTCTATTCATTTCACAACATATGGTGGTGAATAAGTGTGACTTTTCATGGAAAACACAAAATTGTTTGGGTGATCCCAAACTTTTGAACGGTAGTGTATATATATATATATATATATATCAGGGTTAAAATCTATAGGCTACATTGTCCTTCTTAATAACTCTGTGACTGTGTGGACATTAAAGCAGCTGCCAGGTGTGCTGCGCCAAGGTAAATTGCACCCCCCCAAAAAAAGAAATTGTTAGCACCAGCTGCCACTGCCAGCAGACTATTCCCAATATCAGAGGAAATTCTGCCTTAATCCCAGAGTGGTTTTCATCCTAACACAGGTACCATGGATATAATTTTTACTGCTTGCCGAACAGAATCAACCATTGTACATGGCCTTTATCAACTTAACCAAAGCTTTTGATTACATAAACCGCCAGGCCCTCTGGCTAGTTCTGTCAAAATAGGCTGCCTTGATGACTATATCAGAGTACTACGACTACTACATGACAATATGTCAGCTAGAGTATTCAGTTATGGAGACAAGACAGAGTCTGTCAAGGTCCACACAGGAGTTAAACAAGGCTGTGTCATTGCCTCAACCCTATTCTCTGTCTTCATTGCCACCATCTTCTACCTCATGTGTCCCAGTCTGCCTCAGGGAGTCGAAATCATATACAGAACTGATAGGAATCTTCTGAACATTAACAGATTCAGGGCTAAAAGTACAACCGCCATCACATCCATCATTGAACTGCAGTATGCCGATGACAACGCCTTAATATCCCTCATAGAAGAGGAACTACAGAGCATACCAGACACCTTTGCAAAGGCATACAAGCAGCTTGGCCTTGCTATTAACATAAAAAAGACCTATACCCTCTACCAACCCCCACCCAGCAGAAATTTTCCTGCCCTCCCCCCCACCCATCTCTTTGAACAACACCAGACTCAAAAACCTGGAACAGTTCCCGTATCTTGGCAGCCTTCTCTCCTCCAACACCAACATTGACATCAAAATACACCATTGTCTCAGCTTTGCCAGCCGGGCTTTCTCAAGATTGAGAAAAAGGGGTTTTGAAAACCGCAACCTTCAGACCAGAACAAAAATTCTGGTGTACAAGGTGGTAGTGCTGCCCACCCTACTGTATGGGTCAGAAATATGGACCACATATAGCAGGCACATGAAGGCACTCAATGCGTACCAACAGCGATGCCTCAGGAAGATCCTTAAGATAAGCTGGGAGAATAAGCACGCCAACTTCAGCATCCTCGAGAAGTCCAACATGCCCATTATAACTGCCACCATTGCACAGCATCAGCTGAGATGGACTGGCCATGTCCTCTACATTTCTGACTCTCGCCTCCCGAAACAAGTCTTTTATTCTCGGCTTGTGACAGGATGCCATGTCCCAGGAGGACAAAAGAAGAAATATAGAAATAACATCAAGGCCCAAATGAAAAGGTTTGACATTGACCTTAACACCTGGGAACAAGCAGCAAAAAAAAACAGGGAGGCCTGGAGACTGGCTGTCCATGAGGTTGCTGCGCGCTACAACCATGACATCCACCATACTGCAGAAAACAAGCACAGACTCAGAAAGCAGTGAGTTACCAGAAAGGCCCAAACCACATCCTCAACAACTCCTTTACACCCTTGCCCACATTGCCCCAAAATATGCAGCTCCAGGATTGGCCTCTATGTCCATCTGAAGACCCAGAAGGAAAACAGTCATACTCAACCCTGAGTGACCGCCGATGATGGTTTGTGTGATTGTCAGCGAGAGAAAGAGAGGGAATGAGTGTGTGTATGTGTGTTTGGATGTGTGTGTGTGTGTGTGTTTGTGTAATGCTCAAGCTCTGATGTGCTATGCTGAGCTTGGCAGGACTAAAGCTTGTAAACAGACTTTTATGAGGTTCAGTCTCTTAGGGGCAATCATTCACAAGGTTGTGGCTTCATTTGGATATTTCCACCGTTAAAGGTACAACCCATAATGGAATGCACTGCCACAGCTATGGAGTACTGCCACAACAAAGAAACATGACATATTTGAGAAATGAGACAACTTAAAGCCTCAAAAGGAATATACAAAGCGATGTGGCATTGGCTGGTTTTCTCATTTGCAAGTAATAAAGTGAATAACGTTTATGAAGTCTGACCAAAACAACGGCAGAAGTGGGGCAGACAGCTGCTGTGTTCATCAATTGCAGATTGTACTTTTAAGAAAATTACATACATGCTCAGCAGTCATATACTACAGCCTTGCTACTTTTACCTGTTTGTGTGTGTGAATCTGCTTGTTTGAGAGTGTTTAGGTTTTTTCTTTTCTTTTACTTGTTTCATTGTAAGGGCATTTGGTACCTGACTTGAACAGATGTATAGCAAGGTCCAAATGTTCTCACAAGGATAGAGAAAAGGCATTAGTTTGGTAAGAGTTCAGTTGAATTCAAGGTTTTGATTTAAGGAGTTGAGTTAGGGGTTAATAGATGCATATGAAGTCAATGGAGAGTTCCCACAACTATGGTAGTACAAGTGTGTGTGTGTGTGTGTGTGTGTGTGTGTGTGTGTGTGTGTGTGTGTGTGTGTGTGTGTGTGTGTGTGTGTGTGTGTGTGTGTATATAAGGTACCAGGTGATAAGTACGCCCACAGATTTCTTCATGGTGATGGAGTATGTGTCCGGAGGCGAGCTGTTTGATTACATCTGCAAACATGGACGGGTAAGACATTTCATCTGTTTGTTCAGAAGCAGGCCCCCTGGCATCCGTGTCACCATGCACTTGCTACCAGTGGTCCCCTAGCAGACCCAATGGTCACTGGTTTGTTGACCATGAAAATGGTCAACTGTATGCCACAAGGAACTAAGACAACCAGAACTCAAGCAAGGTGGATTATTTCAGCAGACAGCAAAGTAGTGCCTTTTACATTGTGTTCTACCACCATCAACAAGAGATAGAAATTCTCACTAAAGGATCACGTCCCAGCATTAGTTCCAAATTATTTTTTGAGACAGATCTTATTAAAGCTGTGCTGTTCAATAGGGCCGGACGATATGGACAGAATCAAATATCATGATATTTTTGGACCAAATACCTTTATATCGATATTGTGAAAATATTGTGGGGATGACTGTTAGTGCCTTCACAAAACATTTACACAATCACATTATTGATAAATAATCATCAGTAATGCCTATATACTAAGTGGGTAAAGGCAAATAATAGAACAGCTAGAACAGTTTGGTAAGTTCAGAAAATTACATCACATAATGCAGCCTTTAAAACCAGGAAAAGAGAACACTTATGCCATATCACAATATTACAATATCCAAAATCCCAGACGATATCTAGTCTCATATCTCGATATCGATACAATATCAGCATATTGCCCAGCCCTACCGTTCAGGGTCTTTATTTTGTATTGGTGTTTCCTCATGTAACTATATCTTGTGATATGGTAAGGCACACAGAAATGCCCTCTCATCATTAAATGTAGTTTAAACTACCTGTAACATCCTAAAACAAAAGAATATAATGAATGAGCATATTCCCTGACAGGGCATTTTATCCTTTTCTACCATTTGTACACTATACCCTTTTAAACCTGTATTCATTCAGAGAAAATTGACCTAGCATGGATTCTTGTTTTCAACCACCCTTTGGTTCACATTCATACAGCTACAGCCCCTCACATTGGGGTGCTGGACAACCATTGTGTTGTAGTAATGACCAATTCACTTGTTCCCCTGCAACTGTTACCAATTTCCCCAATACAATATTCCAATGTGTCCTTTCACACCATTCTATTTAATGCAATCATGTTCCATTGCTTTTTTTTCTTATGATACTGTCTTTTCATCTAGGTCCTTGTGTCTTTCAGGTGGAGGACACTGAGGCTCGCCGTCTTTTCCAGCAGATAATTTCAGCAGTAGACTACTGCCACAGACACATGGTGGTCCACAGAGACCTCAAACCTGAGAATGTCCTGCTGGACGCCAGCAAGAATGCCAAGATAGCTGACTTTGGTAGGAACTCCAGAGAAGGGGGAGGGGTGGGTGTTAATGGAAGAGGGAGGGAAAATGGTACTGTTACAGCACAAGCTGAGGTGTGAGAGATTCGGGGAGAAGAGGCTGCATTGCAAGCAAATTATTCAGGGGTGTGAATGTCAAAGAGGAAGCAGCATCACTTCTGGTACTGGTGCAATAGGCTGCAACGGACAAATTAAATACAAATAGAGGAGTAGAGGCAAATGGAAATTTGCGGAAAGCTGAGAAGGCAACCCCCCCCCCCTTCCTTTAAGACACAATAATTGAACTGTCTACCAATGTACTTATTAAAGTGAAGCAAGTCGACCGAACTGATACGCAACCGCGTATCAGTTCGATAGTAATTACTCTCATTAAGCGGCTAAGATATAAAACCTGATGCAATACGAGCATGAAATGGTGAAAGAAGCTTTGGAACTACACGAAGGGCCTTGTACACAGCAGGGTGTGTGGGGTGGAGAGAAGTCTCTAAGTAACAGGCAGGTCTCATATCAACTTTGGCAGGAAACCTTGAGGCCCAGTGTCATCTGATCGGGAGGGAAGGAGAAGGGGGCAGGCTGGGGTCGGTATGAGAAGTGTTTTGGCTGAGATCAACAGTCGTGGGTAAATGGCATGAGAGACAGAGTTGAGGAGGGAAGGATAAGAGATAAAGGGGAAGGTCGGGACATCGGAGAACGGCTGGTATTTAGCCTACGGCTGAGGCCCTGGCAGGCAAGAGGAAGCTCATCCTATTAGCTCAGCTGTGTGTTCAAGGCTTAGGAACTTGGCGAGTAAGGAAGGATAAAGATATCTTTTTAGGCCCGCGCTTCTGAACTCTTTCTCTCTCTCTGTGACTGCACGCAACCCTCATGATATTGTCAGTTTATTACATTGACATCGAGGAATGAATGATGTCTGTGATACGATAATATTGTATGATAAATTCATAAAGGAGCAGTTCAGTTTATATCTAACAATATCAGAGCAAAGGGGGAAAGATAAACATCTTTCCTTTTTTGTGTCCGTTTTTGTGATGGGCCAACAGGACTGTCAAACATGATGTCAGATGGGGAATTCTTGAGGACGAGCTGTGGTTCACCAAACTATGCCGCTCCTGAGGTCATCTCAGGAAGGTGAGTGTGCATGTGCAGTGGTATTTGTCAGGTATGTAATATATAGTATGTGTGAATTTGTGTCAGTTGAGTTTTGCATGGATCTAATAATTGAGTTGGTTTTTTTTTTTTTGTGTGTTTGTTTTGAGTTTGATCCACTCTGTCATTCTGCCAGGCTGTATGCAGGCCCGGAGGTGGACATCTGGAGCTGTGGGGTGATCTTGTATGCCCTGCTGTGCGGTACTCTACCCTTTGATGATGAGCATGTTCCTACACTGTTTAAGAAGATCAGAGGAGGGGTATTCTACATCCCAGAGTACCTGACTCGCTCTGTGGCGTCACTGCTGATGTTCATGCTGCAGGTGGACCCTCTGAAGAGAGCAACCATCAAAGACATCAGGTACTGCATTGATCCCTGCACTGAAATATTTTGGGTTTAAATGCTTGAATGGACTCTGAAGTCTTTTTCTTAGATCCTCTGTTACACTTTTTGTCACCTTTAAAAAAAAAAAAACCTGATAGATTTTCAGCATTACCATAGAAATTTGCATTACCGCAAGATAATCTTTACATTACTAAGTCTTCAATAATGAAATGTGTTTAATATAGATATTATATTTATTATGAGGGTTAATTACAGATGTCAAATGATTCATATTGCAGGATATATTTTCATATTAGTGTAAAGCTTCTTGGGCTGGGAGTTGTAGCTCTGATCCATTTTGGGTTATCTCTCTGTTGTTGCCAGGGAGCATGAGTGGTTCAAACACGACCTGCCGGGGTACCTGTTCCCTGAAGACCCATCATATGACACTACAGTCCTGGATGAAGAGGCTGTCAGGGAGGTGTGTGAGAAGTTTGAAAGCACCGAGTCTGAAGTTGTGTCCAGCCTGTACAGCGGCGACCCCCAGGTACACTCATAACTCATCCGATTGTTGTGTTGCAGAAATCTCCATTTTATCTTCAAGATATTATGGGTGTTGTAATATTAAGTGTTTGTAAAACTTGCAAAACATTTTCATTACAATCTGGTGTACAGTATGATTAATCTTCATTTACTCTTCCTTTTATCTCCCATCCTTCCCCATTTTCCATTCAGGATCAGCTAGCGGTAGCCTACCACCTGATTATAGACAATCGGCGCATCATGACCCAGGCCAGCGAGTTCTACTTAGCCTCCAGCCCTCCCCAAGGCTCTTTTATAGAAGATGGCATGCCTCTTCCCCCTGGGATCAAACCCCACCCTGAGAGGATGCCCCCACTCCTGGCTGACAGCCCCAAGTCCCGGTGCTCTCTCGATGCTCTCAACACCACCCGACCAAAACCTTTGGCAGTAAAGAAAGCAAAGTGGCACCTTGGTATTAGGAGCCAGAGCAGGCCCTATGACATCATGGCTGAAGTTTACAGGGCAATGAGACAACTTAACTTTGATTGGAAGGTAAAAGGATAAATGCAGAAATGCACATATACACACCAATAACAAACACAAAAGTGCACCTCTATGCAACCATATAAGCATGTGTGTCAGTTATTCTCTATTTTGTTTGTAGGTGGTGAACCCATATCACCTGCGTGTGAGGAGGAAGAATCCTGTAACAGGCAACCTGGTGAAGATGAGCCTACAGCTCTACCAAGTGGACAACAGATCCTATCTCCTCGACTTCAAGAGCATTGATGGTAGGTCATCATCAACCACAAATTAACTCAAGGTCCTACATTTGAGTAGCTGATTTTATGTATTTTATTTTGTAAGAGTTATTATTGTTAGAACATGGTCATATCAAATTCTTTGCTGTTGAATTTGAATAACAATTTCCACTGCTTTGTGTTGCATCTAGATGACATCATTGAAGCGGTGGGCTTCAAATCGGGTTCTTCTACCCCGCAGAGGTCAGGCTCCGCAGCTGGCCTACACAGACCCAGACTGAGCATTGACTCGGCAAGCCCCGCCATGGACCTGCCCCAGCTCAGCTCCTCTCTCCCTGGGTCCCTGTCAGGCAGCTCCCCCTTGCTTTCCCCACGCCAGGGATCACACACCATGGACTTCTTTGAGATGTGTGCTAGCCTGATCACCACACTGGCACGCTGAGTAATGTATCCCCCCTCACCCCTAACCTTGCCCTCTAACTTGATGCTGATGGTGGAATTCAAGCCAATGACAGATCTGGGATGTATGTCTCGGAAGTCTAAGTTGGCCTCCTCCCTTTTTTTGTCTTCTCCTTTATTTTTGCTTATAGTCTGACTGCAAAGGTGAGTGGAAATATGGAAAAACCAATGCTTGTCTGTCATTCACCCCTGTTTACCCCTTGCATAAAGGAGAATTGGAGAGGAGGCCATTGAGACTGACAGAAAAAAAAGTTTTAAGTTTGTTTTAAAACCTCATTGGGGCCATAGACCAGGCATTCAAGATCTGGCCACAACCTGAAGAAACTAATACTGGGACTGGAAACTGAACTGGATGAGGCCTGTAGGGTGAGAGGTTAGATGTCAGAGAGCCTGCTCATTGAGACAGAATCGGCTAAGGTAAAGTTCACTGTCCTTCCACCTAAAAATACTTTCAAACTACTATCGGCTACTGAAATGTCATCAACCGTTGTACAAATTATAATGGGACACCCTGCTGAGGTTGCCCCAGACACTGGTCAGAGTCAGTTTTCCTACAATATATATGATTTTATTTTTTGGGCACCGGGGTGAAAACGGGCACCAGATCATTGTCTGAGGGCACATTAACACATGCAACATTTTATTTCAGGTTTTATATAGTTTTCTAAAGAAAGAAAGGCTTTTGTTATCCATGTTTGATCTATTTATATTAAAATTACTGTATGTAGTTAAAAAGGCTGACAAAAGCATACCAAATAATAGAGTTTATACATGCATAGAGAGGATTTATTATTGTTTAGATATCAGATTCATATTTATTTTTAAGATATTGTTTTTAGGCACTGTAGGGACATTATTTAAACACTGCATCAACATAAGGAGTTTAATCCTGATTTTGAAGAGTTTGCAGATGATGAGAGAGACAGCACGATGGCAGAATGACAACACTGCGTGGCACCAGCTGTGCTGCGTTAAGCTTTGAAGCATAGGTACACTCCTTTCCTGTGCTTAGATATTGTGCATACATAGCTCTGTAGACCTTTACTTTTGCAGATTCAGAGAACACAGATATTTTGCACACAGCCTTGGATCATTTTAAAAAATGTAACGGCTGTTACAACTATAGAGCAGAGAACACATGTATGCAAGCACACTAATTTATTCCCAAGTCTGATTCCTAACAGAATGAACAGTTAGCTAACTGTTATTATGCAGGTCAGCCATGCATGAACGGAATGCAATTAAAAAGCACAATTGGCTTGCGTCATCAGAAAAGTCATGGTATTCACTCATATATAGTGAATTGAACAAAAGACAGAAGTCTCATGTTGCTTGCAGTTGAAAGGGCAGCAAGTTAACCATGAAATATTAATGTACATACACAGAAAGAGATGCAAATAATAAGAGAGAGGGCAGGTGGAGGGTAATTTACAAATCTGAACTTTCTGCAAGATGGTATGTCAGTGTCAAACCTTAGGTCAGAATAAGCCACAGAAAACCTTTTTCTGGTTGCCTTAAAAATAAAAATACATTGATTGGAGTGTGTGTGGGTTTAGTTGTGTGTGTTTGCCTTAATCACAGTAGAGTACTGGGCATCACACCTCTGTATTCTCGTATCTTGTCTTTGTCACAGACTTGATCATGGCTTGCATAAAAGCAGACATGGGCAAAACACTGAATTGTTAAGATCATCTATGTCAGCGGTGGTTCTAGCTTGTATGGTGGCTTGGGCGAACCCCCCACCCACCCATCCTCAACAAAAAAGCACCATTCTGCACTAATTATAGTTTTTATACAACAACACTTAAAATAAAAATGGGAAAATAAAAGTTATGCAAAAAACTTTTTTCCGAACTACGTGTTGCAGTATAACCAACAGGAGACCCCTGGTGGTTGAACTGAATTTGATGATACTACTAAGAGTGAAGTTATTAAATACTTTTCCCAATAAAATTTCCCCAAAATTATGTAAAAGCACATTTTTTCCAACTAAGTGTCGTAGTGTAACCAACAGGAGATCATTTGGGGACACTACACTGTATAAGAGTGACGTTATTGAATATTTTTGTAGTAACTCTTTTTGGTGTGCACTTTTTAGATGGTCCCTGCGCACTCGTCTCACAGCTGGCTGTACATAGAGAGACCAATGTTATTTGTCCAGCTCAGAGGATGGCTAGTTTTGGTGAAAATTAGGTTACAGCTCATTGTCTACATGACATTATATCATTTACATGACATGCAAATAAACAATAGAAACCGGATCGCACAAATGCCACTATTCTGAATTTTTTTTGAGCGGGCGCTCTGTGTAGCCCAGCAAGATGCTGCCCTGAGTGGCTGCCCATGTCACCCATATCTAAATCCGCCGGTGATCTATGTGGTATTTCTAATTGCCAATGAGGCCTCCATGTTATGGCTGTGTTGATAACTGAGCTGATGGAAAGTGCAAATCAAAATGATGGAGGTAAAAATACAATGCCTGTTGTAGTTGGTGTTAAGTGACCGTTATGGTTCTCTGATTGTGTGTTTTGTTCAACAGTCCTGCTGTTGTCTGTTTAGGCCATGCTTTAGAGCTCATTCTCTTAAATAAACGTTTTTCAAAACTGAATAACATGACACTGTCTGGTGGGATATGCACTGCAAGATTTCCACCAGATTTACCCTTATTTAGGCTGTTCATGGCTAGAAGGAAGGAATGGTGCTTAAGTCTGAATCCATCCAGTGTTTCTTTCTGCATTCAGTGTGATTTGGTGCATGACACAGTGTAATAGCGTTTTGGTGTAGTCCACATATTTGTGTCAGTGTTCTGTGTTGTTGTCATACAATGATAGTGGGGTTTTTTTTTCTTCTATGACTGAATGTAAAGTGGAAGTTGGTGCTGTTTAGGTAAATCTCTCTCTTGCTCGCTCTCCCCTCTCTTTAGTCATCTTATCTTTTTCTGGCTCTTTCTCACATGGGTTGCTCTTTTAAATTTGCATTGTAGTATTAATAGAAAGAGCTCCAGATTGTTGCCTTTCTACTGGCCTTGGTGAAACAAAGAGGGCGGAGGAGTAGAGATAAAATGCACTGTACTTAAAACCTGAATCACAACAGTTGCGACTACGACTCAGCCAGATACCGTTTTATTGCCTGAGTATTCTGTTGGACCTACACTAATTATATTGATCACATGTAAATTGTGATTCTAGTTCCTCATGTAGCCCTGTTCAGAGAAATAGTAGTTACCCTAGAAGTAACTCCAGTTCTATGAGTACATGCATAGCCTTCAAATGGGCTTCACGATTGGTTCCCACCTAAGGCAAAGGCTGTTAGGGATGAATGTACTCCTAGCTGGGCCCGACTGACACTAGTCAGAAACCAGCCAATATAACACCCTACGCTGTCCAACGGTCGGGTGCTGCCCCTTCTGAGGGCCTCATACCGTACTGCACCACAGTAGCAGTCCAACAGTTGAGCACTGTCTCAACTGAGGGTCTCATACTCTACTGCAACAACCCACCAAGGGCTTGGCACAGCCGACTTATCAGTCAACTGAAGATGAGATCTCCTTTGATTATGCACCAAACACCGCATGGGGTATCAAGTCACCAGTCATATCCCTGAGATATGACTGCACGAAGGTTGAAGTGGAGGACCAGGAAGCCGCCAAGCAGATGTCTTCCACTGACACTCCCTGAAAAGTGCCATAGAAAAGGCAATGCCCCTAATAGAGTGCACCCTGAGTCCCACAGGAGCGGGGCGGCCCATAGCATCATAACTCTTGCTGATTGCATCATAAATCCAGTGAGCGAGCTGCTGCACCGACAAAGGCGACCCCTGAGCCTGACCGCCATGGCAGACGAACAGTTGGTTGGATTTTCTGACCATCTCCAAGTGCTCCACATAACAGCAAAGTGCCCTTACTGGACACAGGGTGTGGAGACGCTCCTCCTCCTTGTCAGCATGAGGAGGAAGAAAGAACTCTGTCAGATGGATAACCCTCAGCCTGAATGAGAAGGTGATGACCTTCGGCTAGAAGGATGGGTTAAGGTGCAATTCCACTGATCTCTTGTAATCCTGACACACATGCAAGAGGAATTTATGGACAAGGCACACAGATCCCCCGCCCTCTTGGCCAAAGTAAGAGCCAAGGAAATAGCCATTTTGATAAATAAAATCTCCAAGTCCGTCTGGCAAAGTGGCTCAAATGGTGGGCCAGCCAACCTGTCCAGAACTGTCTGCACTTCCCATCAGGAAGTGCTTGACCAAGGGGTGGCTTCTGACCGTGAAGCAGCCAAACCCATCATGGCCTGCTGTCATTGCTGCTGCAAGCAACCCCAAGGGGGAAGCAGTGTAGCCACCATCAAATAGGTCCTGTAAGAACTGCAGAACATCCTGCAAAGGGCGGAACATGGATTGAGGTCCCTGGCCTCACACCAGGCTGCAAAAACCTGCCAGAGCATAGAATAAACCCTGGAGGTGGAAGGGGCGTAGGGGCACATGCATTCTGAATAGTTGTGACCACCGCCTAAGGGAGGCCCACGTGGCTCAATTGAATCCTCTCAACTTCCAAACCATGAAGAGCCATCCCAGAACTGGATGCGAGAGGATCACAAGTTCTGTCTGTTGCAGGGCCATGGGCAGATCTGGGACTGGCCATGGATCCACACCGTCAGCTGACATCATTGTCCGTCTTGGGAGAGAGATCCCTCCTCTGTTGCTCTCCCTGAGGTTTCTTCCTATTTTTTTCTCCCTGTTAAAGGGTTTTGTTTTTTTTAGGGAGTTGTTCCTTATCTGGTGCGAGGGTCTAAGTACACAGGATGTTGTGCTGATGTAAAGCCCCTTGAGGCAAATTTGTAATTTGTGATATTGGGCTATACAAATAAAACTGACTTGACTTCACTTGGCGTGCTCCCTGCTTGCAAACAGGTTGGCCACTGGTTGCCCAACGCCAGATCTGGACGGCTATGTCTGGGGAAGTGCTCCATTCCGCCTGGAGCAGGCCCCCTCTGGACATCCTGTCTAATCCCACACTGAGAGACCCCAGAACATGGCGGGCTTTCATGGAATGGAGATGGCGATCTGGCGATGATGGAGACCGTCATCCTGTGCAGGGCCAGGAATCTTAAACCCCCTTGTCTGTTCAAGTAAGCCACCACCATAACAGAGTCTGACCTCACCATGACGTGCTTTCCTCTCAGTTGAGGAGCGAAGTGGTGAAGCACCGTCTGAAGCACCTTGAGCTCCAGAAAGTTTATCTGGCAAGGAGCACCAGACCAGATGCCCCCATGCTGGCATAGCCGAAAGTCCCTCCCCAGCCGGCCAGGGAGGCATCTGTGAAGGCATCAGTGATGCCCTTTATTGAAACCGTGAACTACATTCTGCCTCCGGCCAGAAAAGACTGAACAAATGGGGCTGGCGCCCCCACCACAAAGCAGGGCGCAACAGGGGGCTGGGGAGGCTTGAGAGGGCACAGGTAGACTCACGCTGGCAGTGACCAGCCTATCCTCAGAGAAGCGGCGACGACGGGACCTTGATGGAGGGCAAAGCTGCTGCTGCTGCCACAGTGCGGGGTGCTGGGGACAAAGATGGGATCCCAGCAGCTTCAATGGCTTTCGGGCCATTTACAGCCTGTTGACGAAGGCCTGGATATCTGGACCAAAGAGGGAGTCACAAGAGAGGGGTGCATTGAGAAGGAGGCACTGCTCGCGCTCATTCAGGGATGACATCCCAAGCCAAAGATGCCCTTTACCCCACCTGCGTATTGCACATGACACGACCACTGTTGATGGCGAAGGCCTGGGACATACAGAGAATGGCGGCAGAAGTCATCTGGACCTCAAGTAATTTCCGTAGTGGACATCACGGAATGGTCGTGGGTGAGTTTGTCAAGAAACCCAGCCAGAAAAGCTAAATTGCCAGTGCCACCACCTGGGAGGCACCAGCATAGCCGTGGTCAGGAAAGGTGGCCATCAACCAGTCCCACTTGTTGGGCAGTGATGGCCGACCACCTGGTCAGTGGGAGGCTGAAGACAGGAGGCAGACCCTCACTGCATCCTCGATAAGGGGCACTCTCTTGTTCCATTCTCAGCCCTCCACGGAGCAGTAGGGACTGTGAGCCACAGCCGAGGTCATGGTGCCAAGCAGGGAGGCCCACTCACACTGCGCGTAGTGGAAGAGCGACACCATTTTAGGACATAGTTTATTAGGGCGAGGCGTACCGCATGGCTGGGCACAAAAGCTGACAGTGAAGTCATCCCAGGCAGCGGCAGAGGGAGGAAAGGGCAGAAGCAGGATACCCATGCTCTCGGTGGCTGAAAAAAAAAACAGGCTGGGCAGATTGTCAAGAGGGTACCAGTGAACAACCAGTGGCTCCAAGTCAAAGAAGAGAGGGGCTAGGTCCTCTTTCTTGAAGACATGGCATCCGTCCTCCTCGTCATACTTGTCCCAGGGTTTAGAGTGGGCTGCAGCCTGGCCAGCACAAAACAGGCGGAAGGAGTTGGCATATGTTTGCCTGTTCTCGCGCTTCACCTGTGGGAGAGTGAGGCAGGCAGGAGGGCAGGTCTTGGCTTCCTCTTGATGACACCAATCGAGGTAGAAGAAGTAGGCCTGGTGGCTGTCCAGAGAAGACATCTCAGTTGAGCAGGAGGGTAGAGGTCTTGATAGGGGTAGACATAGCTGTGACACTGGATGGAGACAGGAAGAAAAAAAATCGCAGAGCCTTACTCAAGGTGGCTGAGTGAAAAAGGAAGACGAGCTGCAGAGATGCTGTTTTTAAAAAAAAAAATTTTTTTTATAGATGGTGGGGCGCTGTGTGCCTCCTACCACTTGATTTGGTGGTGAGGGAAAAGATCTATCTCAGGTGCCAAGGTGGAGCCTTGAAGGGTAAACCAATAGTGAAGCCCGTTAGAGGTTGGAGCATGTAGGACATAGAACTACTGTCCTTGAGCATTGTTGACAATGCTTGAAATGGGTTATAGCTGCCTTATGGAAGTAGCATAATGGTTTTTGATTGAAACTGTAAAGCAAAACTCTCCATAACTCTGTTCAAACCCTTTAGTCCTTGTATTCTAATTCTTTGTTTTGAAGGAAATGGTATTAGTCAATGATCACATTTGGACAGCTGTGTGTTTTTTTTCTGCAACTATACAAAATGTTGTCTTTATGCATGCTCAATAATCCAGGTAAGGAAACTACTGAGTAAAGTTTAATCAGTTCATCTGGACACAACATTTTGTGGGAGAAATGTTTCATCATTCAATCAAGTGACCTATTCACTCTCAACTGACTGCAAGTATCCCTCAACCTTATAAACAGCACAGTTGAATAACGACCGAAACCAACAATTGGTTTCATATGCAAACTGGTGTGACCATTAACTAGAGTTAAAATGACCATGTGTACTATTCACAGAGGATTGGGGAATAGTTTCAGTCACAGCATTGTAAGATGGCGACAGTTATACTCTTAGCCCCCCCCCCCCCCCGATTCAGGGATGATCATTCCCGCTTCACATAGATGACCTCTTTGACTCCTCGTTCAAACCAGCATTCCTCCCTATCAAGGATGTGCACATCGTCATCCTTGAAAGAGTGGCTACTGGCCTGTAGATGGGTGTAGACTGCAGAATCCTGGCCTGATGCGTTAGCTCTGCTGTGTTGTGCCAGCGTCTTTGCCAGCCAGACGTCTGCTTGGTTTCCTCGATGTAAAAGTCATGGCTATCCTCCCGGCCTTACTAGCGTACACTATATTGCTCTGTTTGTGCCAGGGGGGCCAATCCTTGGGATGGACCAATTTCTAGCGTAGCGTGTTTTGGGGTTTGAAAGTAACCAAGACACAGTGTTTGGAAAATACGCATCTCAACTGTTCAGGCACCATTAATTTCCAAACACCACGTCTCGGTTGCTTTCAAATGCCAAAACACACTGCTCCAGAAATTGGTCCACCTCAAGGATCAGGTCCCCCAACACAGAGCAATATAGTGTATGTTGTAAGTGCCGGGAGGATTGCCGTGACTTTTACATCAGGGAAACCAAACAGACGCTGGCAACGAGGATGGCACCACACAGGAGAGCTAACATGTCAGGCCCTACACTCATCTACAGGCTAGTGGCCGCTCTTTCAAGGATGAGGCTGTGCGCATCCTTGAGAAGGAGGAATGCTGGTTTGAATGGGGTGTCAAAGAGGCCATCTATGTGAAGAGGGAATGACCATCCCTGAACCGGGGGGGGGGTGCTAAGAGTACCTCTGTCACCATCTTACAATGCTATGATTGCAACTATTCCCAAATCCTCTGTGAATAGTACACATGGCCATTGTTACACTAGTTATAGTTGGTTTTGGTCGTTATGCAACTGTGCTTTTTATAAGGTTGGTGGATACCTCCTGTCAGTTGAGACTGAAGAGGGTACTTGGATGAATGATGAAACATTTCTCCCACAAAATGTTGTTTCCAGGTGAACTCATTCAACTTTCTGTGGTATACAAAATTATATCTACTCAAGCCCCAGGAAGGAAATCTGCCTCCTGCTGCTACACTCATGCAACTGCATACTGTAATACCATTGTACCTGTCAACCATCTCTAACTGTTTTACTCTCAGCAGTAATGGAGCCAATGACTCTTACTTTGTGTAGTGCATTACCTTGGTCACATCGGGTCTGTTTTATATATGCATTCGATACTGACCTTGCTGCTTGTGAAAACAATATAGATCAATGAAGTGCCCTATCTTGGGAATGAGACAGTTTTGAAAAAAACCTCTTGATTTAACCTTTATTTACTATCAAATGTAGTACTGTACCATTACAGTTGTATGCAAACACCAGTGGCATGTTAGTCACTTCTAATCTGTGTCTAGAGGTGGGAAACACATACCAGAGGGGCTTATCAGATGTTCTGACCTGTACCAAAGTGAGTGCTTTTTTTTTTCACAGCAAAGCTGTACTTTCTATTTACTTTTGGTGGGGATCTAATGATCAATGTAGCTTAAAAATGCGCCTGACGTAAATGTGAGAGACAATGTGAACTAGGGTGTGTGTTTGTGTGTGTGCGTGTTTGAGTGAGAGTGTGTTTGGACCATCTCACCCTGTCTCTGTATTTGATTGGAGTTTGGATTTCTCTTGATATGCACTGCATGGTGTTGCTGTTCCGATTTGCACTTTAATGGATATTTATTGTAAAACTGAATAAACAAACACATATAAAAGGACATTTTTGTTTTTGTCATCTCTGCTTGCTTTGAGCCTACTGATATGCGTATTACACAACACACATACATATCAATGAGCAACACGACCAAATGCACAAACTAGTAGAATCAGAGGATTATCATCTGTGTTTTTATTCCAGACAAATTGCACCCGTAGATAGGACTCTCACACTATCACTGTACGTTCATGTTTTGAGAACTGGAAACAATGTCATCAAGCTGGCTTTGGCAGCCAAACCTACAATTTGCCTTCTTGACCCCCTCCCTGCTAAACTTTTCAAAGAACTTTGGCAGTTCTTGGGTCCCCGATACGAAATATTATAAATTCATCTCTTACCTCTGGCAGTGTTCCCTCTAGTTGTAAAACTGCCACAGTTAAACCTCTCAAAGAAACCAAATCTTGATCTGGTGGTTCTCAATAGACCAAACTCTTTCATTTCCAACATTTTGGAAAGAGTTGTAGCTGATCAACTTTCGGCCTATCTTTGTTTGAACCATCCATCCATCCATCCATTATCCAAACCCCTTATTCTGCTCAGGGTCACAGGGATGGTGGAGCCTATCCCAACAGTCATTGGGCGGCAGGTGGGGAGACACCCTAGACAGGCCGCCAGTCCATCACAGGGCACACACACACACACACACACACACACACACACACACACACACACACACACACACACACACACACACACACACACACACACACCTAGGGAGAATTTAGTATGGCTGATTCACCTGACCTACATGTCTTTGGACTGTGGGAGGAAACTGGAGCACCTAGAGAAAACCACGCAGACATGGAGAGAACATGCCAACTCCACAGAGGATGACCTGGATGACCCGTAATGTTAGACTAACCTGGGGGTCGAACCCAGGACATTCTTGCTGTGAAGTGACCACGTTAACCACTGCGCCATTGTGCCACCCCCAATTGTTAGCTTTTACAAGCAAATTCTATCCAAAGGACAGAACTGTTAAGTGCTCATGACTTATGAGCATATTTTGAATACTACAGGGAAATAAGTAGGCTACTTTAACTAAGCTGGTGATCAGGTAGCAGCATTCCATTGCTGTACAGTTTATGAGGGGCTAGTGTCACCAATGACATTTTTTTAGACACAGCAAAAAAACATGCATAACAGACAGGCAGCCATCAGCGGGTGGAGGCACAAGTGAAAAAACACATCCACGCTGGATTCAAGCGCCCAAGACTTTGGTTCTTTCTTCGAATCATTTCAATCAAATCAAAATCATGAGTGATGGAACTTGTCTTTCAATAAACAAATCCAGATGAACTGATTCAACCTTCTTTGATTTCCTTACCTGGATTATTGTGCATGCATAAAGACATTTCAGTCAAAGTTTGCAGCCTGTCATTCCACTGAAACTGCACTGAAAAAGTGGTGAACAACTTTCTGCTTGCTATGGATTCCAATTCCACATCAGTGCTACTGTTGCTTGATCTTAGTGCAGCTTTTGACACCGCTGATCATGGTATACTTTTAGACCACCTTGAGAATTATCTAGGTGTTTCAGGTCTGGCTCTGACTTGGCTTAAGTCTTACTTATCTGATAGAACACAGTATGTGTTCCATGGTAATGTTACATCTGAGTTCTCTGCAATGAAATATGGTGTACCCCAGGACTCAGTTCTTGGTCCTTTGTTATTCTCCCTTTACACCTCTCTTTTTGGCCATACTATATGGAGCTATGGAATACATTTTCACTGGTACGCTGATGATACTCAGCTGTATGTACCTGTCAAGTCAGACATCTAACTTCTTACTACTTAATTCTGAAAAAAAAGAGATGCTGCTTATTGGCCCTGCAAGACAAACTCACCTTTTATGACCAAGAAACATTATCTCCTGACAACTGTGTGATCTCCGAAAGTTCCACAGCCAAAAATATTGGTGTTGTTTTTGATCAAGCCTTATCTTTTCAATTTGACATTAGAGAACTCACCAAGACATCCTTTTCCTATTTGTCCATGGTTGATGCTGGGATCCTGAACCATGCTTTTGTTTCATCTGGATTAGATTAATGCAATGTCCTTTTCCCCCCACCTGTCATGTGCTAGCACTAAAAATCTTCAGCTGGCTCAAAATGCTGCCGCTAGAATATTAACTAAAACAAAAAGATTGAGCATATCATGTTGATTCTAACCTCCCTTCACTGGCTCCCTGATCATGTTAGATCTGACTTTAAAATGCTACTTTAAACATATAAAATACTTGATGGGTTTGTCCCCTCATATTTGCCAGATCTTATACAGCCTTATGTACCTTCTTGTGCCCTTCATTCTCAAAGTGCAGGCCTCATCTCTGTCCCTATAGTTAAAAAGACGTCTGTAGAGCCTTCACTAAGCACGCCCTCTTTCTTTGGAATAGTCTCTCATCAGTCATCAGAGAATCTGGATTTTTCAAATCTAAACTGAAAACCAATCTGTTCTCACTACCTTTCAACTAGTTATCTCATTTGTTTGATAGTTTGACTTCCTTCTGAGCTTTGTCACCACTATCCTCTTTTGGGAGGGTCTCAGTCTCAAAGTCTTTAAAACTGCAAGTCTTAGCAGTAATCTCTTGGTTTTGTCCTGCCAACAAAAATGTTCCTAAACTTTCTGAATGCATCGCACTATTCTAACTTTCTGTTTGTATCTCTGAGCACATGTGTGCCCACGTTGTGCACTTGTCCCCCTCTTTCTCCTTCTCTCACTCCATCGCTCTCTTTCTGGCTTTCCAGGAAAATTTTTTCTTCCTTTATGGACTGTCTGATGACCATCGCTCATCTCTCTCGCTCTCTTTCCAGCGGCTGATGACTTCGGAGCCTGTTTATGATGCCTCCTGTTTTCCCTTGGTTACAGTCCTACCCTCCCTGAGATTTATGTTATTGGTTGTGCTGTTCTCATTTAAAATTGCTTTTATACTATTTGTTTTAGTCATGTCAACTTCTGCATCACTCTCATCCCTTCTCTCGCCTTCTCTGTCTCTGTCTCTGTCTCTGTCTCTGTCTCTCTCTCTCTCTCTCTCTCTCTCTCTCTCTCTCTCTCTCTCTCTCTCTCTGTGACTGCTGTGTCAAATTCTGCTTTGCCTCTTGTGTGTATGTGAAGTCTATTCTCTCTGCAGGGCCCCACTGAGCAGAGCTGGTTTTGTGGCATGGGGTCCTGGCAGCTATTGTCTGCATCTGCATCTTCCTGATGTTGTCTTGGATAGACACAGATTCACTAAAATTGCCTTGCACTCTCTTCACAAGTGTATTACCCAGCACGTTTAAATTTGCTAAATTTTATGTATTAACTGTATGTATTCTACATTACCTTGCTCTGTGTAATCTAGAATGTTACGTTATAATTGTTATTTTTGTGTATTTTGTGCATTTGTCACCTCGTGCATGTCTGTCCGTCTTGGAAAAAGGATCCCTCCTCTGTTGCTCTTCCTGAGATTTCTCTCACATTTTTGTTTTCTGATAAGGTTTTTCTTGTGGATGTTTCCCTCATTCAGTTTTAGGCTCCAAGGGTAGAGGGTGTCATGTTTCATATACTGTTGTACTATATTGTACTGATTGTTAAGCCCTTTGGGACTACCTTGTGAATTTGGGCTATACAATCAAACTTAATTTGAGTTGACTAGATGTCAGCAGTGAACACAGCCTCAGGTGATAACCACTTGGTTTCCTCATTCACTAATAGTTATTTATCTGCTTCAGGGAAGGTCTTTTTTTATTTTTTTTACAAAGATTGGATGGAAATGTGAAGCATGTAAACGCAACACCTGCAAGACAATAACTTCATAAAATGCAAAAGAAACTTTCAAGATACCAGATCAGAAGGTGCAACCTCAGCCAGTGCATAATAAATGATGCCGCATTTGATTAATAAGGTCAGCTGTTAATGACAATCTTTTTATAAAGTATTAGAAATCCATTCAGCATTTTTAAAGGCACCAGTGGTTGGAATAACAAGTTCCATGAGCCATCATTCAACATAAACACAAACAAAAAATACTATTAAAGGTTAACAGTTACAAAATAGAAAAAGGCACTCAAAAATATACATATATATGTATGTATATATATATATATATATATATATATATCTCAGAATACAAAAGACAACTAATAAAAATGTTGACGTTATCTCAGGTCAATATAGAGGATGTTCTGGAAGCATGTTTAATCTTCAGAAATGCCTATGGATATATGCATGGGGAATGTTTGGCTAAACAAACAAAATACAAACATAAATACATCATTCATAAACCTACAACCCCACATGTAGTTTCCCATTTTCCTTTTTGAAACTAATAATAATAACAATAATACATTTTAATTGTACAGCGCCTTTCGAAGTACTCACCAAAGAGGGAGTCACCGCTTTACATAAGATAAAATAAACATAAAAGCAAGACACCAAAAACATGTAACACACAACATTAAATACACATTAAAAGCCATTCTGAAGAGGTGAGTTTTGATTAATGGTGTGAACTTGGACAGATCGGTGTAGTACCTGATGTTTGGGTACGGGTTCCAGTGAGAGGGGGCAACTATGGAGAAGGCTCTGTCACCCTAGGTCCGGTGCTTGGTCCTGTGTGGTGGAGACAGAAGGTTGACATCGAAGAAGTAAAGGCTGCTGGGAGGAGTGTGGAAGTGGAGCAGGTCAGTGAGGTAGGAGGAGGCCTGGTTATGGAGGGCTTTGTGAGTGAGGAAAAGGACTTTGAATTGGATCCACTGTGGGACAAGGAGCCAGTGGAGGTTCTGGAGGACAGGGGTGATGTGGTCATGGGAGCAATAGTGAGAGAGTGAGCAGGCGAGCAGCAGAGTTCTGGATGTACTGGAGCTTGTTTAGGACTTTGGATGATGAGCCGTAGAGAATGCTGTTGCACTAGTCCATCCGTATGCAGTAATCTGCATACATATGCTGCAGTACTCTTAGTTGTTCAAGAATTAACTATACTAACTAAACCTGCTAACAGGCAGAGGGGACTGGGAGTGGGGCTGTATCCTGAAAGCACCTGGGGGCCTGGTTTTAGCTATATTTAGATATATTTTGTAGCTCTTTTTGTGGGTTCGGCTGGTCACATCAAGTTGCTGCCCCAAATCATTACTAGTCACTAGCTCAATTGTTCTTTTTTATTTTATTTCCCCTCTTTTTTATCCCAAATTGTACCTGGCCAATCACCCCACTCTCTGAGCTGTCCCAGTCACTACTCCATCCCCTCCGCTGATCCAGGGAGGGCTGCAGACTACCACATCTCCTCCAATACACATAGTCACCGGCCGCTTCTTTTCACCTGACAGTGAGGAGTTTCCCCAGGGGGACATAGTATGTGGGAGGATCACGCTATTCCACTCCAGTTCCCCCTCCCCCTGAACAGGCACTCCGACTGACCAGAGGTGACGCTAGTGCAGCAACCAGGACACATACCCACATCCGGCTTCCCACCCGCAGACATGGCCAATTGTGTCTGTAGGGATGCCCGACCAAGCCGGAGGTAACACGGGGATTCGAACCAGTGATCCCCATGTTGGTAGGCAATGAATAGACCACTATGCTACCTGGACGCTCAGCTCAATTGTTCTTTCACGCTGAGTGTAGCAACACATGCTTCAGAAGAACAGTCCATTCCCATTTGCATGAAAGACAGGTCCAGTCTCAGCTGGGATGTTATGTAGGGTTAACAAATCTCTGTTCATTTCCATCCTTAATACATAACACTGACTAGTGGGAAGATAAGACCATTGTCAAGATGGCAAAATTATTGTCACAGAGATTAGATGACTGTCATAATGCGTATAAAATCACCAAGGAGGACAGATCTGTTACACCCTCCGAGCTAGTTATTTTCTGTTGATCGAAAGAAGAACAGACAGTTCTTCACCATTTGAACTATACTAATGGGTGCAGACAGGAAGAGTCCAGACAACTAACGATAACACCTCTGAATCATCCCTCCCTTGTCTCTCGAAGGTTACTCCACAGCAGTGACATCAGCATACAAGTCAGGAGGCGGCAGGATGAGCATATCAGGGAGTTCACATTCTTGTTCCTGTGCTGAACCACTCTCAGGCCTGTTGAGAAACGACACAGGTTAGCACCTCTATCTATCTCTTCCCCCTTCCTTCGTCTCTCTCTTACACACAGGCTTCCACAAGAACACAACATTTTTTGATCACAGATTTGCACACACACACACACACACACATATCTATTTCTATACTTAAAATCACACTTCACACAAAGTAGCTCATCCGCTCACTCACCCACTTGCTGCTATTAGTCTTTCCTTGTGTCAACACGAACTCAGAAAACAGGTTACACAACATATTTAACATTTGTGTGTGTGTGTGTATGTGTGTGTGCGCGCATGCATAGTTTGCGATCTTACTTACGGGCAAATAGCCTCTTCCTTCACAAACACAGGACCTAAGAGAGAAACCAGGAAGAATTCTGGCCTTAAGTTTCAACAGTCCATTTATCAAACAGGCCAGGTGCTCATTCTTCATCTCCACTGTCTCTCTCCAGCTAATAACAAATTGTATTGACTATACTGCAAATTGTTGCTTTGTGCAGTAAGCCTATAATTATAATGGCTATGTAAAATTAATTGTTAGAGTTATTAATTAAAGTATCAATGTTGCGACATAAAACTAATCTTACAAGTTTTACTTACTTGTCTCTGCCACAGTGCTGTGGGAGGAAGGAATGAGAAAAAAAGTTGAAAACAAGGTGTTTTTTGAGATTGTTCTCAAACGTGTTTTGTGTGTGTATGTGTGTGTGTGTGTGTGTGTGTGTGTGTGTGAGTGTGTGTGTGTGTGTGTGTTGGGATGTGTGTGAGTGTAAATGCACATGCACATGAGTGCCCCCGTGTTGTTTATGTCTGCATGCATGCATGTGTGCATGCATCCACATACCTAGAACCAGGCTCCTCCACCACAGGCTTAGGTGAATGAAAAAACGTGGTCAGCTTATGAAGTGCCTCATGTTTTCCTCTGAAAATCATAAAGACACATATTGTACATACACACGTCTGCAATACACTCTGTATGTGTGTGTGTGTGTGTGTAAGAGCCATAGAGAAGGTGAGACTCACTGTGCATTTGGGCCCTCTGTGCTGATGTCACTATGACTATGTTGGTGGATTATGCTCGAATGTCTGTTTCCTAAAATAAAACAAACGTAAAGAAAACAATGCAAATATCACTGATAATGTATACCTAGAGACGACTTCTACTACTACTTTCGCCTGCTCCCATTAGGGGTTGCCACAGCGGAGCATCTGTTTCCATCTCTTCCTGTCCTCTGCATCTTCCTCTGTCCCACCAGCCACCTGCATGTCCTCCCTCACCACATCCATAAACCTCCTCTTTGGCCTTCCTCTGTTCCTCTTCCCTGGCAGCTCCATATTCAGCATCCTTCTCCCAATATACCCAGCATATCTCCTCCACACATTACAAGCCATCTCAATCTTGCCTCTCTTGCTTTGTCTCCAAACCGTCCAACCTGAGCTGTCCCTCTAATATACTCGTACCTAATCCTGTCCTTCTTCGTTACTCCCAGTGAAAATCTTAGCATCTTCAACTCTGCCACCTTCAGCTCTGCCTCCTGTCTTTTCATCAGTGCCACTGTCTCCAAACCATATAACATAGCTGGTCTCACAACCATCTTGTAAACCTTCCCTTTAACTTTTGCTGGTACCCTTCTGTCGCAAATCACTCCTGACACTCTTCTCCACCCACTCCACCCTGCCTGCACTCTCTTCTTCACCTCTCTTCTGCACTCCCCGTTACTTTGGACAGTTGACCCCAAGTATTTAAACTCATATGCCTTTGTCAGCTCTACTCCTTGCATCCTCACCATTCCACTGTCCTCCCTCTCATTCACACATATGTATTCCATCTTGCTCCTACTGACTTTCATTCCTCTTCTCTCCAGTGCATACCTCCACCTAGAGACTACTATACCTAGTATACCTAGAGACTAATAACACACAAAAGTATAATTTCTTGTTGTAGTGCGCAACCCTTAGCTTGCCCCTCACAGATCAAATTATCATCAGATAGGTTTACATAATGCCTTGCCATTATATCTGACTTACTTCCTTTACTTCACACGTTTCCAAAATCAAGAGATTTTTTTTTTTTTGGTGTTAAGTTCACATAAGACTGAAGTTATCTTTAGCTCCATACCTCTGTTAAGATAAGACATGCACACATGCAAAGCAGCAAGAAAGCATAAACATTTGCTAATTGAAGAAATGTTGCAGCAGAAGCAACAGCTGATCCAAAGCTGACCGAGTGGCCTGGGACTCATATCATCATTTCATTCTTATCATATCTTACCCATCTCTGGCATGGAGTGTGTCCTGGTGTGACCACTGCAAATAAAGACAATTGAGACTTTAAGTCTTGTTAAAAAAAAATGCAAAAATTTTATTCCATGGCAACTCAATAGAGCTGATGTTAGATTGAGGTTAACGTGGACTTACTACAGACTCAGTGGATCTACAGTGTCCACTGGCGAAGAGAGAGGTTCATCATCATCACCTGTCCACTCTTCACTGTCATCTGTGACTGATCGCATACACGTCAACATCGACACAATGCCGAATAGGGTAAATGTGGTAATTTTTTGGAGGGGGGATTTTTTCTCCCCAATTGTATCCAGCCAATTATCCCACACTTCCTAGCCATCCCAGTCACTGCTCCACCCCCTCTGCTGATCCGGGGAGGGCTGCAGACTACCACATGCCTCCTCCGATACATGTGGAATTGCCAGCCACTTCTTTTCACCTGACAGTGAGGTGCTTCGCCAGGAGGACGTAGTACGTGGGAGGATCACGCTATTCCCCCCTGTTCCCCCTCCACCCTGAACAGGCACCCCGACCGACCAGAGGAGGCACTAGTGCAGCGACCAGGACACATACCCACATCCGGCCTCCCACCCGCAGACACAGCCAGTTGTGTCTGTAGGGACGCCCAACCAAACTGGAGGTAACACAGGGATTTGAACTGGTGATCCCCATGTTGGTAGGCAATGGAATAGACCACTACGCTACCCGGATGCCCATAAATGTGCTCATTTATATGTAGAGGAGTGGGTGAATACTTACAACTGCCTGTTGATAATGGATACTGGTTTGAAGTCCTGAGGAGTAGAAAAAAAAATCAAACTCTTTTAATCTAACATGGCTAATGACTATTGATAGCATATATATACACACATTGGCATTTCTTTTTTTGGTACCGTTTGCATTCAATGCATGCATATGGGTTCCTGCATACCTGCTCCCTTTGCTGGCAACCTCTGCATCAAAAATGTTACTGCTACTCTTGCGGGTGATGGCAGCTTTCTTTCCCAGCTCCAACATCTCCTTGATGTCCAGCTCCACATGATCCACTGCAATATACCCATCTGGGACACACTCATCAAAGTTAACGTTTTGGATCCACAATAAAGTATTATATTAGCTAGTACTGTACTCCCGAGAAAATGCTTACCCTGCAAAAGAAAAATTCCTCTGTCATCCTTTCTTGTCTCTAAGAATTATCTGCACATTAGTTTGGGCAGCCCTCCGGTTGGATCTGCTCACTACATTCTTTATACCTATCCCACAATGCACCGTGATAAAGTTTCAACATCTACTCTTGATCATGACAGATTAGCTGTGTTTGAAAATCCTTGGTGGGTATTCAAGTGTGTAAATGGGCCGGAGGTTTAAATGACATCAGCAGTCTGGGGAGGCCGTCGACTTTAACCACACCAACTTCTTTTGTATCTATCAGATGCTGCCCAAGTTTTAGAGAAGGACACCTAATAGACGGTCACACTGAGATCTGAGCTGTTGTCCAGGAACTCACAGGTGTTGCTGTTGTCCCTGGCTAGCCACTTCCCCTTGGGACAGTTGGTTGTTCTGATGATGCTGACAATGTCACCGCTCTCGACAGGCAAGTCGTTCTTACGTCCCTTAGTTGTCACTGTCACCTTTGCCTGGTACATGGCCTCCTCCTGTCCTGTGATCTGACAGAGAGCGGCAAGTGTTAACACACACATACACACACACACACATACACACACACACACCATGTCACCCTATACTTGTTGGGACTCCTCATTCATTCCCTAGCCCTTAACCCTAACCTTAACCATCATAACTACATGCCTAACCTTAACCCTTACCCTAACCTTAGCCTAATCCTAATTCTAACCTTAACCCTAAAAAAAAAAAAAAAAAGAAACAAAGAAAAAAAAAAAGAAACAAAAATACCCTAAAATAGACCCTTTTCCTCATGGGACCCTTAAAATGTCGCCACAATTTAGGTGGTTTCAGGTTTTTTATGGGGCCCAAATGTCCCCATTAAGATAGAAAAACCTAGTTTAAATGCACGCGAGCGCACACACACACACGTAATGGGTAATGTGGCAGAAACACTCTATTTCTTGTTTGAAAAATGTGTGATTAGTATTGATATAAACCTCATAATCCTGGGGATTTTAATGATATAAGCTGCTTTCCTGGGTGTGTGAATATTATCAATGAATTTAATGTGTGTTTGTGCGCATTCAAATCTATGTATTACTGCAGGGCTTGTTTGCATCATGAATCGGTGGTTCTTTGCCAACAGCAGTGTGTTCCATGGTGTGCTTGATCAGCGAAGGCGGCGTACATGAAGGTATTATAAGCAAGCCCGATATGCAGATTTGTTTTTAATGCACACAAAAACTTTAGTCTCATGTTTTTGGAATGGTGGAAGCATGTTTAGATGAAAACAAAACAAAAAGAAGCGTCCTCCAGATTTCTCGCCAAAACCAGATTCCATCCCCCTGCATATTAAACATCGTGCTGCTTAGCTCAAATGCTTTACTGATAGGAATGAAATCAGACAGGTTTTTTTGTCAAGACATCCACCCCACCCTGTCCCCTTTGCTTTTTATCTCTGTTCCTCACCCTCCATGCCTCCTTTCTTCTCTCCTCATCAAAATAAAGTCACTCACTTTGAACTTCTTTTTCATCTCATTCTCCTTCTTTTCTCTCTCCTTCTGCTCTTTCTTCTCCCTTTCTTTCTGTTCCTTCAGCTCTTTCTTCTCCTTCTCCAGACGTTGTTTCTCTTTCTTTTTCAGCTCTTTCTCGTCGGGCCCTTCTTGAGTGGTCTTCTTGTCATTCCTGAGGGAGAGACTGAAAGAGAATGAGGGTGACCACCCGGCGAGGACCTCTAACAGCATGTTAAAATGAACCAGGAAGTTAGTGGAGGTGAGGAAACCAGGTGGAGATGACAGAGGATGCCCTCAGTGCCCCCACCAGCACATCAGGGGGTAGCTGAGATGGCGGCAGAGGAAAGGAGAAAAGAACTGAGAAAAGGGGAAAAAAGAACTGGGTCATATCTTGGGTCTTACTTGGCAAACCTGCCCGTCTTGCTTTTCTCCTCATTCTGTAAATACAAAGAAGGAGATAAGGCCTGATAAGCTTTGCACTGATCGTCTCCAACATCACATAGTTAAATGGACCTTGTTATTATGGGGAATAGACTTTACTTCCACACTCAACATTCACTCTCTCTCTCACACACACACACACACACACACACACACACACACACACACACACACACACACACATATGTATAAATAAACAAACAAACCCAGATCCTCCCCCCACACAAATACACACAAAACATATGCATACAAACAAATAAAAAATAGAAGACATTAGACACACACACACAGCCCCAACTAATTAACACATTTATCCGTTGAATAAATATGCATGCATAAGAAATTGTGAAGCTCTCAAGGGCTGATCAACATGCTTGGAAGACTCCTTACTGTTGGCTGTGCTGTCTCTGCATAGGGGTCTGCGGAAAAAAAGATGAAGGCTATGTAAACACTACGAATCTTTTTCAGAGAATGCAGATCACAGGGGATGGTTTAGGCATTTGTTGTTGTTGTGTTACTGACTTTATCAAGTTATGTCATGAATACTATGAGATAACATTTATCTCTTCCTGTGATTACCTCACAGCTGCAGATTGGGAACAAGTTCAAGTAATACTCGAGGAAATTCTGAGCACTCGTTTCAGCGTGGTTGAACTACCAGATGGGCAGGTACCGAAGTGGAAACTACTTGAAAGTTAACTTATGATATTTAAGTATCATTTTCAGCAAAAGAAGTCATCTGAATTATATTAATGTGGTAAACAAACACTGTTGGGACCTCAGATAGGTTATAAGGAGTGTTAATGGCTATCAAATTTGACCAAGGTCTGACTGGAAAGTTTTGCATTTATGCAAAACGTGTCCTTACTCTTTGGCGGCCCCTTGCGCTTCTTGCCACCTTCACTCTTTCCTTTTTTTTTAGTTGCAGAAGAGGTGATGTCCTCGTAGAGATTATCACTGCTCCCATATGTGCCCTCCTCTGCTTGGGGCCTGGGTTTGAGGAAGGTAAACAGCAATCACTACCAAGTTTCCAATGGTGGATCCCATTCTGCTGTAACTACGAAGTCTTCACTGGTCAGAATGATAACTGTATTGGCATTTGACTGCTCTAAATCCAAGAAATCCATTCAAAATTTATTTCCAGAACAAAAACTAAAAGACAGTTTAGCCTGGGTTATAGCTATAGATATCGGTCGGTGAAGCTATGAGCTATGTTAGCCATGTCTGTTAGCTAACAACACAAACTTTGCTTAATTAACTTAACTTAACTCTCCTCTTCCTACCTAATTCTTCCACATTTGGCTGAAATAGTAAAACATAAACGTAAAATGTTATGTGCCATATCATTTTTCCAGAGAAATTCCCACCGATATTAACAATTAAAATGAGCAAATACAAAAACATATCCAATCTAGCTATTCATGGATTAGCTATTCTCAATTAAACCAGTGATACTTAAGTAAAATGGACATTAGTTTAATGTCAATCTGTAGGATTGTAGCTTTAAAACTGGACAACCCTTGAGACAATAATAATGCATTTTACTAAGTGTACACTTTTTAAGATCTAAATGTGCTTTACAGGGTAAAACAAATACAGACAAAATCATAAGAACAGATAGATTGGGACATTAAGGACATCAAAATATTTCAGTTAAAAAGTCTGTCCAAAGAACGCGAGTCATAAGAGCTCTATTGAAATAGTCATTGGTGTTTAAGTCTTCACATGCTTCAAAGGAACTAGTTTGTGCGACACGTCATCCAACCACATTGCATGGTGGGATTATAACCAGAAGTAACGGAATATATTGGAGGAGGCATGTGGTAGTCTGCAGCCCCCTCCGGATCGGCAGAGGGGCTGGAGCAGCGACCGGGGCGGCTCGGAAGAATGGGATAATCAGCCAGGTACAATTGGGGAGAAAAAGGGGGGAAATAAAAAAAAAGAAGCTATTATAACCAGAAGTAGTCGTTTCCAAAAGAGATCAGTAGGTAGCAGTAACATGCCATTTGTTTGTTTTTTCAACCTGGATTTCTTTGTTTGTTTAGAAAAGGCGAACTGAAGGGGTTCTGTTCACTTTCATACAAACCTAGGTAAATGCTAACCATTATGATGTCTATGGCATATAGGGTTGCACAATGCATTGTACTTTTATTGTCATTGCGATATGAACTTCTACAATAAACACATCACAAGGGATGGGGATATTAAAATAGCTGAGCCATGCTAAGTGGCTAATGGGAATTCAGGGGCAGACAGCACTGTGACCCCCGCCGATCACAGACCGTCAGCAGTGACAGAAAGTCTGCTGCTTTGCATTTAACCGTGATGATTTAGCCAATCCTTTGGCTATGCTTTGCTTATGGGTTTACAATAAGATAATGAACGCACATGAAAAAGTATGCTATGATATAGTATGTTTATTTCCTTTGTTGCTATCTTAAGTGGAACTTAGTGCACGTAAAGATAAATATTCTCAGAGAGTTTTCCATTGTGGCTATTCATGGTGAGCAGTTAGTGCCCAAAGTAGTTGTTGAAGAATAAACAGAGCAGAATTTGCAGACCACTTGAAACTCGGCCTATTTTCACATCTAAACACACCCAGCCAGTTGCTGTAGAAAGTTGGTGTAGACTTCAGAATGTTTGCTTTGGAAAAATTTAAAAAAATGCTGGAGACTGACTCCCCCAATTTATCCGACTTACCAAACAGCACTTCATTTTAAACATTAGCAGCTCAGATGAGGGGGTGGGGGGGGGTATGACATTCCAGACACGAGAGGGCCCTGTCATCCATGCTGTAGAGGCAGGCACAAGGCAAGATTACATTCAGTGGGTTTTATTTTTTTGCCTTACCCTGTGGTTGATTGAACACCCTGAAAGACAAGGGAGGAGTTGGGGACATCTAGCATTGGTTCTGGTTCTGGGATCTCTCTGAACTCCACTTCATAGTCTGGAGAATCATGGATGTCAGTCTCTGCACCAACTCCATTAATGTAGTACTCCGAGTTCATGGTCTCTGGAAGGGCATGTCCATCCGCACCAGTATAGTCTCCATTACCCCAGTCTGAGGTTGACAACTCGGGGTTGGCTGAACCTACATCTTCAAATTCTGGGACTTCCATGCAGCCATCTACCTCAGAGAACTCTGGAGGAGGAGCAGGAATGTTCACCTCTGGGAAGGGGTAAAATAGTATGAAATGAACATTAGATGACGATTTTATCGATGAGTTTGGTTCAGTTTCACAAAGCAGATAGTTTCACAGATTATAGAGGGGAAGGGTTTAAGTTTAATTGATGGGCACACCATTCTCTTCAGGAGGCAGGTAGTCAGTCAGGTCAACAGTGGGGGGTTGAGGAGGTTTTTGTGGTGCTGGACCCAGAGTCTGGAGCTCTGGGAGGGTGTTCCTGGGTGGAGGCGGTGGAACCATCAGCAGTTCTGGGATGAAGTCAGACCCCTCTTCAGCAATGCCCTCCAACACTGGGGAAATTTGCCCTGCAAAAAATTAACAATATCAAATCAAATTAGGCAGGGGAAATCAAAGAAAGTTGAATCAGTTCATCTGGAAACTATGAAACTTGATTATACTATTCACAGAGGATTGGGGAATTGTTGCAATCACAGAATTGTAAGATGGGGACAGATCCCCTCCCCTCTCAGTTCAGGTTGTTCCCTTTTCACATAGCCGGGGGTAAAATTGCAACTATCCCCCAATCCTCTGTGAATAGTACACATGGCCATTGTAACTCTAGTTAATGGTCATGGCAATTTGCATATGAAATTGATCATTGGTTTCGGTCGTTTTGCCACTGTATTGTTTATAAGGGTGGGGATACCTGGAGCCAGTTGAGACTGAAGAGATCACTTAGATGAGCGATGAAATATATCTGTCAATAACGTTGTGTCCAGATGAACTGATCCAAGTTTCTGTTATTTCCTTACCTGGATTACTGAACATGCATAAAGACAGGCAGAGGAAATGTTTTGAACATCATATTTCCTCTGCCTTGTTCGACAGACGTTTTAAATAAGTTCATGAGCACAAAACTAAGTCTGAATTCAAAGGATAATTCCAGTTTTTTGCAACCTGGGTTTTGCTTTTGTAATTTTTGCCAGTGTGCTTATTACTCACCAGCCTCATTATGGAGAGCTTGGACATGGGACAACTGCTAGACAGCTTTACAATGGCATCTTACAGGCCAACTGAACACAGATGTCAGACATGTTTCAACAAGTCCAAATTAACCCGTATATCTAAACCTTGTATTTGGATGTGAAAATAAAAGTGCAAGTTAAAAATTTTAATTCAAAATCGCTGATATTATCAACAATGTTCAATCGCACTGCTCAGCTAATTCCTGGTTGAACATGTAGGGATGACCAAGCTATACTTACTGTAGATAATAATAACCTGCGATAACCAGGCCAGTGCAACTGAGAAGTCATAGATAATGGGAAATCATGTAGCTTAGTCCAAGGCACAAGGATTGTATTGTTGTTGTTGAAAGGACAGGTTCGAGGCTCACGTTTCAATGCTTTGTAAGACACCATTGTAAATTTCTGTCCAGTATTGGTTCCCAGTCCAAAATCTCCAAAATGAAGCCAGTGAGTACAGTGATATCATAACTGATATACACAATGGCAAAAAGCTACAAAAATAAGACCCACGCTGTAAAAAAATGGAAATGATAAAACAAAAGGTGAACTCTAAAGAGTCTGACTAAAATGCATCAAAAACATTTCCAAGGATAGAGAGGGACAGCCGGTGAGGGTAAACCACATGGTAGAATCTGAATCCTAAAGAAACCAAACCAGTTCAACCCATTGTGTTTGTTGTGATATATCTGGGAGGGCACATAAAGCAGATTTATGAACACGAGAAACTAGGACAGTTTAGTAACTACAGCTCATCACCCCTTTATCAAAGAATTGTTTGAAAATTGTCTTATATTCTAATCAAGGCAGCAATCAATCAATTGATCTAATCAGTTAATTAGGGCGGCACGGTGGTTAGCACTGTCGCCTCACAGCAAGAAGGTCCTGGGTTCGAACCCCGGGGTTGTCCAACCTTGGGGGTCATCCCAGGTCGTCCTCTATGTGGAGTCTGCATGTTCTCCCCGTGTCTGCGGTGGGTTTTCTCCGGGTGCTCCGGTTTCCCCCACCATCAAAAAGACACGCATGTTAGGGTTAATACTCCTGTCTGTGCCCCTGACCGAGGCATGGCAAGATGAACTGGAGTTGGTCCCCAAGTGCTGCACGGTGGCTGCCCACTGCTCCTAGCTACACAGCTAGGATGGGTTAAATGCAGAGCATGAATTTCCCCACGGGGATTAATAAAGTATATATATAAAAAAAACAAACAAAGAACAACAAAAAAAACTTCCATCTGTCTAGGACTGGGCAAAACAACAAAGCAACAAAACAATAATTTTGTTAGATTACACAGTAGGAATCTAAAAGACCGAGGGTCCGCGGTGGCGTAGCGGTCTAAGCGTCGGCTTGGTGTCGATGCAGTTGCCCACTGGGGACTGGGGTTCGCGCCCCGGTCTCGTCAGATCCGACTATGGCCGGACTCGATGAAGCAGCAATCATTGGCAACGCTGTCTTCGGGAGGGGGGCGGAGTCGGCTTGTGTTCGTCATGTGAATGCGTCTCTGTGTGTGTCGGAAAAACAGTGGTTCGGCTTGGATTCGCCTTGTCACGAAAGTGGGGAGGCGCTTTCCTTCGAGACTGCCGGCCGGAGAGATGCAGTTGGCGAACGCATGCAATACGAGGGTGGGTGTTTGAATTAAAATAGGGATCAATTGGCCACTAAATTGGGAGAAAAAAGGGGAAAATCAGAAATAAATTTATAAAAAAAAAATAGAATAAAAGACCCAGCAGATTGATTTGAAAAAAAAAAAACATAATTTCCTATTGAATTCTTAAATGATGTAAAATTTAATTTGACTGTTGTAAGACACTTTTATTAATGCATGTAAACCACATGATCAAACACAAATGCTTCTAGCTAGGTAAAATATTTTGTGAATGCAGCCAGCCAGCTAAGTTCATCCTATGTATGTATTGTGTAGTATGCTGCCATGAGACTAAAGCTGGCTGACATGGCAGCTCCTCATAATGATGACAGTGACAGACATGTTCAACCTCTCTCATAGCTGACATTCATTGCCCTCCCTGCTGCAAAGTTGTTTCTGGCACAGACGAGGTATTCCAGCACAGTTGTTGTGTGTCTGCAACTATAAAACTGCTCCTACCAAGAAATATCAGAGGAGCACCTCCGGCATAGACTGTGATGTACACGCCAAATTACCCACAAACCTGGGGGCAAAGTCTTTCAAAAGATACTTTGCAGCTGTGCAGTATGTTACCTGGTGGGCAGAGGATCAGGATTGGTCCTCACGTTTAAGGTGAGGGAACAAGAAAAAAAAGCAAACTCTGAATACAAGCGCATGGAAAGACAGACGGTGTGAAACAAGGAGCATAGCACAGATAGAAGGCAAGAGATTGAGAAAGAAAGATAGAAACTTGAGACTTACTATCACCAAAGCCGTTGAGCTGTGGCACTTTCACTTGGGATGCATTCCCTGCCTGATGATCGTAGTCAATAGGTGGGAGGTCTGGGAGAGGGCAGTTGAAGCTGATGGGAGAAGGAGGAGGTTCTTCAGGAGGTGGAATGACGGGGTATGATGTGGTGGAGGTGCTTAGGTGGCTGAGAAGAGATCAGGCATTATAATGTATTAGTGTGCTTCATTAGCATGATATGGCCCCTTGTTAGAACTATTGAATACAGCAGGAATGCATAAAACATCCTATATGGACCATGAAAACTTTATCCATATTTAAAAAGTATGGATAAAGGCAGCTTTGTCAAAAGGTCACTGCCTAAAGGGGCTATGTGCAATAGTTCAGCTTTCCTGAATCATAATATAAGGAGTAAATATTTGTGAGGGTTGCTGAGCAGCAGTTATTGAAACAAAGTAAACGAGTAATGGCTCAGTCACTCCCCAGATTTCTGCATTCAAAAGCGCAGGAGCTGAGTCAGTTCAGAGATTTTGTTGTTGCTTGAAGGCCCATGACTCCCTGCCACCAAATACTTGGCTTGCACTCAGGGCCCTCAGCAAACTATATAGGAATCACAAAGCACTGATATCCACTGAAGGCACTGGACATGCTGGGTGTCCACTACCTTTCTATTTGAAGTTGTTTGTCTTGATTGCTTAATTTTGTTATTGTTATTCACATTGCTGAACAATAGAGTTTTAACACTCAGCTCGAAATTACACATGGCCCCTTTACATTTTTTCTGTCTTAGTGTGTTTTGTGTTGTTGTTGTTTTTTTAACCTGTTGCTCTTCTTGCGCGCTTTCTCCAGAGCACTGAGAATCCTAAGGTCAGCTGGAGGCGTCCTCTTTCCTGGGCTCATCTCCTCCGCCCGCTCGAGGGCTGACAGTGCTGAGACTGCACGCTCAGCTTTGGGTGAAAGCTGTATGGACAGAGGGTCTATTAATGTGTCAGGGGGCTCCTCCATCGACACCCCATCTGCTTCCTCTTTGCCAGCCATAGCTAACAGCTCTGTTTCAGATGTTGAAGAAGGTGATGGAGATGGAGTGGGGGCAGCAGGTGGAGTAAGGCTGACAACAGCCTGTTGTGTATGATTGGGTGGTGGGCTTGGTGCTGGGATGTGTGGCGTGGGGACGATTGCATTGGTAGGGACTGAAACAGGCATGTCAAGGGTTTCTGGCTCGAGCTGGGTTTTGATCTCTAGGGGGACCTCTGGAGCCGGGATATCAGGAATGAAGATCGGAGATGGAGGGGTGTCAGTAGGAGAGGGGATAGGGGAGGGGAGGGTAATAGCTGCTGCAGCACTGGATTCAGATAAAGGAGGGACGGGGGGCATAATGGCCTTTGGTGTCTGGATTTCAGCATGGGGCTCCTGAGGTGTTTCACTAATGAGGGTAGGTGCTGGGATAAGTGGAGCTGGTTCAGCAATATCTGGGCTAGGTGCATCTAGGATGGGATCCACTGGAACCTCGGTCATTTCTTTTTTCGTTGACTTTTTGAAGCCCAGAAACCCTTTCTTCTTTGGTGTTGTGGCATTAGGTGGTGCTGTGGCAGGCACCAGCACAGCAGTGCCCTGCTTAGATATGACAGGAGGAAGCAACAGCAGCCTCTTGTCCTTGTCCTTGCTACTCTCTTTCTTCTGTTTCCGATCAGACAAATCTGTCTTGCCATCTCCATCAAGATGTTCCTTGCTTCCCTTTGCCACCTTGTCTTTACCTCCCTTCAGCTTTCCTTCACTCTTCTCCTTGGCCTTACTGTTGGGGTGGAGCAGGGGCTTTTTGCTCTCTTTCTTGTTGTCTTTGAAAACCACATTGGGGGCAATGGTGGTCTTTTTTTCTAATGTCTGGTTGATGGAGGTGAGGAGGGAAGGGCGTGCCCCTGCAGGCAGGTGGTGAGTTGGGCTGTGGGGAAGGGGGAGGACTTTGGGTTTCTCTGGAAGGGCAGGTTTGATTTTGGGTTGTTTTAAAAGTATTTCCTCATCCTGGAATTTTGCCCTTAGGGCTTTAAAGTCCATCGTCTCTTCCTGGAGAAAGGGACAGATAATATAGTACCATAAAATATGGTAATGTGTATTTAATCAAAGTTGGGTTTTCTGGAAGTTGCATTTATATTTTTGGCATGACTTTTTTTCTCAAACACCCACTATATAGGGCTTTTTTATGTATGGTACCAAAGCTGAGATGAAGAGTGAATTACGCTTTTTTTTTTTTTGTTGCTCGTCAAGTGAATCCACACAGATCATTATCAAGAACAGAATAAAAGGCTTCATCATTATCACCCCAACACATATTTTCTTAACAACTCCTATGTAGCCTACATCTACGAGGAAAACTTGTCTCTCCTCAGTTCATTGGTTGATGATAAAGTAATAAAGAAGTATATGTGCCCATCTTTTACGGTTTCAAATTAGTCTTGGTTTTCGTTCCCAACTTCGACGATCACAGGGGAAGTGCATTTACGAAGGAGAGCCTCTAAACTTTAACAATCAAAACCACCATCCTCATCATCACCACGTCGTCACACGGTTTAGTGGAGGCTCGCATATCATAGATGAGATAATAATGCAACATGGGCCTACCTGGTCCATCGTGCGTCTGAAGATATACTGCAACGTTGAGAGCTGGTTTCCCTCGTCAGTCTTTCATGCTGGGCGTGTGTGTGTCTATTTCCCAGACGTAGGACGCGACAATAATATATCACATTAGCCAAAACCCCGTTGGGACCTCAGATTGCCTGTAGAGACTCATCTATTTCTACCGTATTAAACGAGAGCAGTAGCAGCGACACCTGCGTCTTCGGCTGGTGTGTTGTGCGTCCCATGAGCACTCGGGATGGTTTCGGGGTGGGCAGGAAAAAAAGAAAAAGAGAAGACAGCCTGTCTCGTCAAACGGGTCTGGCCCCGGTTGAAGGCAAGCAATAAACCCCATTGAGGAGACGATCCAACCACTTTTCTATGGGTTTTTTTTCATCCTTAAGGAATGCGGCCCGGCTGGCACAGCGTGTGCGCGCATATGAATGAGTCAGTGCACGTCAAAGAGCCTCGTGTCCGCGTGGAGAAAGGCCTCGTGCTTGACGGGCACTGTTATCGCCAAACAAAATTAAAACTTATCCGTACTATCGCCGCTGTTGTGAAAGTCAAGGAAATCTGTGTAGGAGGCTTCTGTGTGTCTGTGGCGTTAAGGGTTCGGCGTTGCTTTTTTAACGTCTGCTGGATCCTCAAGATAAACAAGATGGGGAAAGAGACCGAAGAGGAAGCCCCACATTCCAGGCTAGTTATGCCGAGCTCACAGGCATCCAAACAGGTATTCATAATATGTCACACACACACACACGCACACACACACGCACGCACGCACGCACGCACACACACACACACACACACACACACACACACACACACACACACACACCACTGAGGAATACAGCCTGCAAGACTTTCAGTGATTGGTGAGGAAGGATGAATCAGGCTACCACACGTAATAGAACTGTAAAGAAGGCTATACTGGCTGAATACTTAGCAATGGACACAACCTTAAGTGCAGTAGTTTGTCGGTACATTGTGAATTTAAGGTACGTAATTCCCTTGTTCCGATTCGGGGTATTTTTTTCTCTTTCCATTGGGAGGAGGGGATAAGGGAAATAAGAGTAAAGGAGCCAAAGACCTTGCTTTGTAGCTGTGTGCTAATAAAGCTTATGACAGCTTGCATTAGAGGCTGTCAGGGTAGTGGGACGTGACAGGCCATTAAAGCCGTGTTAGATTATAACAAAGTGTTGTGCCATTCCTTGCCTCCTACTAACCACTGGCACCCAGGGGGTCACCTCTACCAGGCTCACACCATTACTCTCTGTCGCTCTCTCTCTCTCTCTCTCTCTCTTTCTCTCTCTCTCTCTCTCTCTCTCTCTCTCTCTCTCTCTCTCTCTCTCTCTCTCTCTCTCTCTCTCTCTCTCTCTCTCTCTCTCTGTCTCTCTCTCTCTCTCACACACACACACACACACACACACACACGCAAATATACAAAGCACAAAACACAGTAAAGCGCATGAAATACACTTAATCATTTGGGATGTGTTTATTTGTAACAGTAATACATGGTGGAATACGTAAATCAAGAGAAAAAAAATCATCTAAAAACCCACTGTAGAATGTCGTATTCATAAAGATAAAAATAAGGTGTCAATTTACATTAAGAAACTGTTAGCTGAGGTAAATTTAAAACAGGTCTAGAAATGTTATGTACTCAAACAGCAATGTTTCCCTTTTTATTCAATTTCCTCGCTTGTCTTCTAGTTGTCAGATTTTGGATTAATCAACATCTTAGTCCAAAAGAGTTCTCAATGAAATGGGGACTCTGGCCATAAAATAGGGAGTCACTGGCATCACAGTTAATGTAGTTCTAGCAGAAGCTGCTGCAGCCGGGATCAACATGCAAACAGCAGCACGTTGATGCCTGACAGAAAGACAGATGGGCAGACAGACAGACAGGCAGGCGGGCAGACATGCAGGCAGACAGACAGACCGAAAGACAGACAGACAGGGAGACAGACAAGCAGACAGGCAGACAGATAGACAGGCAGGCAGACAGGCAACATTTATCACTGGGTGTGTAAGACTGCTGTCACAGTTCACTGGCCCCTGTTGTGGGGCTGGGGTGGAGGGCAGTGGAGACAGCATGGGTTTCTAACAGTGGACAGGAGGACAAAGCTGAGGTACAGAAAGGCCGGGATGTGGCAGAGGAAAATAAGGTTGCTGTAACAAAGAAAAGAGCTCTGGTACAGCAAGTTAGGGATGGGGCACTGTGGCAGACAGGGACTGGTTTGGGCACTGGTTTGGAGGCAGGAACATTTAGGAGTGGCTCATCTTGGGCAACAAGGAACACCTGTTCAGGATCTGCCTTTACGTGTGTGTGTGTGTGTGTATGCAGTAGGCACAGAGAAAAGCCCAGGAAGTACTTACTCACTGAGCTGTGTGTGTGTGTGTGTGTGTGTGTGTGTGTGTGTGTGTGTGTGTGTGTGTGTGTGTGTGTGTGTGTGTGTGTGTATGTGTATGAAGCCTGCAAATGGATTAAACACTGTGGACTGATCCCAAGTGGTGAGACTGAAGTAACTGAGTGTCAGGTGTTTCATATTTATGTTCTCATCCATCTCAGAATGTCAAGGTGTATATGAAGCTGAGTTAAGGGTAAAGAATGGAGGGGTTTAACAATAATGTGTAGTGCTCAGACTAAAACGGGGAATGACGGGCTAAATTCTGAAGGCTGGTGTGAGGGATTGGTGGGTAGAGCTACATCAACCATGCACAAGAACAACATAACACAGAGAGATAGAGAATGAGAACAACAGAAAATCATAAGAAAAGAGGGGGGAAAAAGTGTTGGTATTGCTCGGGTAATGTCTAGAGTTTGCATAACTGAAGCCTTCCTATTTTATGGCACAGAAGTCCTGTGGACAAAATGGTTGTTGTTATTGTCATTATTTACAAAATGAATTTGGCAAACCAACGATCAGATGACTTAAAGCCATGTAGACTATAACTCCTAAAGAGCTGACTCCAGCGGCTTGATTTGACTTATAAAATAAAAATTTGATTTTTCAATTTGTTCTTTTTAATTCGTATTGTACAAAAGCTATAGAGAATGAACAGTTCAATCACAGAATCTGTTAGGCTTGCAACATCCATGCCCTCTTGGAGTCCATTCCTTAGTATGTCTGGCCTCTGACTGAGTCTGTGAGGAAAGACATTTGGCAAATTACTGGGTGTGTGTGTGTGTGTGTGTGTGTGTGTGTGTGTGTGTGTGTGTGTGTGTGTGTGTGTGTGTGTGTGTGTGTGTGTGTGTGTGTGTGTGTCTTAGAGTGAGATCACTCTGTGTGCATGTGTATCTGTGAGTAAATGAACATGGCTGTGTGAGCAGCATCTAAAAGCTGTGAGCCTCGTATGTGTGTAGAGGTGTGTGAGTAGCTCCCAGAGAGTCTGTTTCTGCATAGTGATCCAGCAGACACTCACATGAACGTGGAAAACACCCAAACGAACAGATTCTGATGCAGCAGACCCGTCCTGATAGGCCCATCACAGTCTAGCTCCTCCCACAGGATATCTTTACTAGAGACACCGAGTCTGTCCATTTACATGAAAGGTGATCATTCTATCAACACAAGTGTGTATGCATGTGTGTGTGTGTGTGTGTGTGTGTGCATGTATGTGTGTGTGTGTGTGTGTGTGTGTGTGTGTGTGTGTGTGTGTGTGTGTGTGTGTGTGTGTGTGTGTGTGTGTGTGTGTGTGTGAGATTATTTGAGCATGTGTGAGAGGGTGTGTGTTGGAGAGAGGGAGGCACCGCTTTATCCAGTCCCTCTTTGGCAGCATAGTCTCTGGCCAGAGACAGGGACAGGAGGCAGAGGGAGGAATGTGAAATTAGAAAAGAAAGAAAGAGTAAGGATGAAAGAGAGTTAGCAAGGGAGAGAGGGTGAAGCAGGTGCGTCTGTAAGGCTGGGTGAGTCGCCGCAGGGAGAAGAGAGGAGAGCAGAAGTCAGCCCAGTGAAGGGAGAACAGGATCCATCTCAGTGATCGATATCTTTCCTGCTCAAAGTGAGTCACCAAGAGGGCTCTCTCTCCTCTCAACAGGAGAAAAGACTGCAGAGATCAGGCAGAAGAGGAGGCGGTGGAGGATGAGGAGGAACCAGGGAGTTTGGAGGCCTCTCCAGGGATGTTGTTAGCCAGAGGAGAGGAGAAAGTACTCGGCCAGGCTGTGCGGCTGCTGCTGGGCAAGAGGCAGCGCCATGGTGGATGAGGAGGGATGTGCTTCACACACACACATGCACACACACACACACACACACACACACACACACACACACACAACCACACACATGGGTACACGCGCACACACAAGAGTTCTCCTCCTTTTACTCTCAGTGCTGGTCAGGTCTGTCTTCCTGTGTGTCTCTCTGTGTCTATTTCTTCCCTTTGTTGATCTGGGCGTAGAGAGGGTCCTTCCCCTTCTGTGCATGAGAGATAGAGCAACATGAGTCGTGTTCAAATTCTTGCGACTAATACTTATTAATCCCTGCAATGGTTGGCTAAATTATTAATCACTGCTCAGACCTGAATTACCTATTCACCTTCTCAACTTACTAAACTGCATGCAGCACTACCTTTGCAGTCAGACAAGAAAGAGCTGATATAAAGGATACAAAAAATAAATTTCCTAGTGAAGACACCAGATGGCAGTAGCACACTGCATGGGACAGAGAACTGTGATTAGTTCTCTGGCTGCCCATCTCAACCCAGTGAGCTCTCGCTGAACAATGGACCTTTCTATCTTAATTCATGTGTCTGTGTTTTGTGCACCTATGTGGTGTTGCGTGTAAGTGCGTGCACATTTATGTTTCCTCCCCCTCCAGGATCCCTCCAACACCAATGTGACTCAGACATATAAACTAATGCCTTAAAAGACCGGTTATGAGTCATAGTGTCTTTATTTTTCTCCAGCTGAGTTGGAAGAGAACAGTGGATGAAGGAACACCCCCTGCAGTCAGTGCACAGAGCCTGCTGCACTCATCCATAATGGGTCCGTGTCATTATCATACACATAATTACTCCCAGGCACCCAATCTGCCATACAAAAAACTTGATTGGAGACTCATGGCTGACACTATTGTATTCTGGCAGACTTCTTTTGTAGGGTGCAGCGCCCCGCATTTGGGGTCACGGGTCTACCATGTGTCCTAGTGTGAAGCTTTGGCACTTTATTTCAGCAGCAGACCGGTAATTCATATAATTGTAGAGGATTTGATTTGTCACAAATCTGCACAAACTCTCATCCTGATGGAAGATAGAGACTATGGCCAGGGAGCAATGCTTCAAGTGAGGTTTGGTGGCATGGGATATGAAGCTCTAACTGTGGGGCTGGCCAAGTCCAGACAGTCAGCTTAAAGCAGCTACCAGCTGCTCTCAGAGAGGTGACGAAGGGCTGAGACAAGCAGTGACAGCCAGCACACACTGCTCAACTCCAGCACCAGGCCCGTACCACAGCACTTTTCAACTTGCATCACCTAACCAGCACTGCCAACCAGGTCTATGTTGCTAGAGGAGGGAGGACAGAGGGGTAGGTAGGGTGGAATGGCTGAGCTGCAAGTGTGAATGATGCCACTGGCTGAGCACCAGCCTGATGGGCATATTAACTGAACTTGTTGAAACATGTGTATATTTATGTGTGCATGTGTATGTAGGCATGTATGCATGTATGTGAACACGTGTGTAATTGTGTGTAATTGTGTGCATTTGGTGTGCGTGTGTGTGTGTGTGTGTGTGTGTGTGTGTGTGTGTGTGTGTGTGTGTGTGTGCGGTAGGCCCCGCAGCAGTGCGTTCCATCAGAGCAATATGGGATTGCTCAGTGAACCGTGGAAGCAGACCATTTCACGGCTGAGGCCCGAGAGCGTTGACTGGACATGATGAGATCACTCCAGAAAAAATACTTAGATTCCCACTAGCCCACACATGTCTGTCTGGGCTGCACCGTGGGAGGGGAGGACAGGCAATCACAGCCAACAGCACACACAATACACACACAAGCAGACACACACACCCTTGGCTCCAACATAAGCACAGGTGGCCGCGGTAACGATCACAGGTGTGCTTGACTGGGGAATAACTGAGTCTAATGCACATGTGTGTGTGTGTGTGTGTGTGTGTGTGTGTGTGTGTTTGGAAGGATGTCTAAAGTAGTTGTGATTGAGTAAGTAAACACCATATGGGAGAATCCTCATTGGACTGAGACCAAAGAGCTCCATCCACATACTACAGAGGAAGAGGTCTGAGCTGGCCATAACAGTCAACAGCCAGACTCACCATCGTCCACCCAGTTCAGCCTGCCTCAAGTCTGCCCCCCTCTGGCTGCTCTGCGAGCATCTACACACAGGGACAGCAGTCAACAGGGTAGCAAGGTTGCTAAAAAACCACCCCTCCTCTTCCCATAGTGTGCGGAAGTGTTGGAGGCTTCTTGGGTCTTAATTAATTCCAATTATGTCCAGGCAGTCTTTAATCTTGGCACCCCAACCCCGGTACTAACTGATGAAAACACAATCATTAAAATTTTCCCTGTGTGGGACTGACTGCCAGCAGCTATCATTAAGGAGCCATAGTCAGGAGTTGTGTGGGTGAGGGCACAAGGAAGGGAGGTAGGGATCAAATGGTTCTCGTGTGTGTGTGTGTGTGTGTGTGTGTGTGTGTGTGTGTGTGTGTGTGTGTGTGTGTGTGTGTGTGTGTGTGTGTGTATCTATTTGCGTATGTACGTGTGTACAAGAGATCCATATACACAAAGCAGCAAGATGGTTTGTTGTGTCTATGATGTACATGTATAACCGTTTGTTTATGTGTGTCTACATCTCGTTGTGTGTGTGTGGGGAGGTGCATTGACATGTCTCTATAAAGACATTTTCAGTGTGTATAGTCATGTGCTGTACTTTCTATTAGATAATATTGGATGCTAGGTAAATCCCAGTGGTTTTGAACACGTGTCTGGATGGGACACACTGCTTTGTGACTGCTCCAAATATCTGGGGCATGCACAGTCAAAAAGCGGGAAAAATTGCATCATAGGTTCCTTAACCTTTATGCTGTCTGCCTCTGTCAATTCAGATCTCTAAAATAATGCTTGTTATGTTAAATAAGTTGCATGTCATATTACGTCACAAGACATATTATAAAAATGACATCCAAACTTTACACAACATTAAGCTAGCCATTTGGGATCAGCATATTGCACACAGCGTGAGTACATGATGTCCCGGTCCCTGCAGTGCATCGTTTCTGATAGGCTGTCACATGCTATCAGCTTTTGTACTGAAAGAGCGCTACATGGGCGGACAGGACACGATGAGGGACACATCACAAAGGCCGAGCTTGATGACAGCACAAAATGTTCAATGTTCAAATTGATCAGAGGTCATGCAAGTTGAACATGTTCTTCAGATAATGTTTCCAAAACATGCATGTATAGCGTGGAATTGTGGCCTGATGAATAGTGCAAGGTCAATACTTACGCATCTCCATGGGATGCTGGAGTAACACAGAATCCACAGACAAAGGAAATACTCAAATGGAGATATATATATGCATATGCACATATACATACATACATACATACATACATACGCCAAGCCACACTAACTGGGAATACGCACCCGGCGGCAATCAAACTGTGGTCATCCTTACAGCGTGCGTGACAGCAGGCAAAGTAAAGATGAGAGATATACACAATTAAAAAAAAAACGAATAAAAAATAACGGTGAGAGTGAAATGGAGCAAAGCAAGGAGGATAGAAATGCAGGAGAGAAGGAGGCAGAAGATGGTGTGGATGAACACAGAGACAGAGAGACGGAGCACAGTGCCTTCTGCAGGGTTGATGTGAATAGGAGGAACAAAGCTATTAGTCAGCAAAAAGACGAGTAAGGGCAGGGAGGTGAAAGAGGAGGAAGAGGAGGAGGTGAAGAGTCGTTACCTACCCTGCCCTGTGGCTATCTAGCTCCCAGCCTCTGGACTGGCTGGGTCTGGGCTGGGCTCAGCTGTCTCACTGGGGCAGGGAGACCCAGAACCACAGGCCTAGATCGGGGAAGGAGGGGAAGGGAAGAGGAAAGGAATGATGGAGAGGAGAGGATGAAATGGAGGCGAATGGAAGGGACATAAGGAATGGAAGGAGAGGGAGGGAGGGTCGAGGAGATGAGCGCATAGAAGAAGAAATAGGGAGGTATGACGAGGCGGAAGAGAGGTGGAAGAGATAGAGCAAGTGGTCCATGGGAGAAAAGGCGGGGGAGGAAATAAGGGGGAATGGAAAGCAGAAAGAGAAGAATACAGTTGAAAGAGGGATCGCTGGGTTGCTGAAAACTGAAAAGAGTAGAGGTAAACTGTAAGCAAAGAGAAAAGGTGACAGTGGTCTGAAGGAGACTAAGGACTCTCTTGGTGTGAAAACTGCTGCTGCTCTCTCTCTCTCTCTCACTTTCAAAAACACAAGTTCACACACACACACACACACACACACACACACACACACACACACACACACACACACACACACAGACACACACACACACAGACACACACACACACACATACAGTGACCTATAATAAAAGCCTTTCAGAGTTCATTCTATTGATCTGCTGCTTTTCACTGAAAAAAAATCAGCTTTTCACACCTCACCCTGCAGAATGGGAGGCTGTTTTCTCTCCCTTTTTCCCCCTCACATTCTTTCCTCTCCTTTCTCCTTTTTTCTGGAACTTTTCTTCCACATCTGTTGTGTTGGTAACATTAGCAACCAAGGCATGTTTGTCTGGATTGCGTGAAGCTTTTGCATGACATTTTGTGCCTGAATGACATTTTCATCAATTCTCTTTTTTTTCTTGTCTTTTTTTCTTTTTCCTTTCAAGCATAACAGGCTCTAAAGCAAGGAAGTGATGTCACGTGTTTGGAGAAAGAATGAATGAAAGAAAGAAAGAAAGAAAGAAAGAAAGAAAGAAAGAAAGAAAGAAAGAAAGAAAGAAAGAAAGAAAGAAAAAAGAAAGAAAGAAAGAAAGAAAGAGGCTTAAAAGAGTCTGTTCCCCAGGCGTCCGGGTAGCATGGTGGTCTACTCCATTGCTTACCAACACGGGGATCGGTGGTTCGAATCCCTGTGTTACCTCCGGCTTGGTTGGGTGTCTCAATGGACACAATTGGCTGTGTCTGCGGGGAGGACGCCGGGTGTGGGTATGTGTCCTGGTCGCTGTAGTAGCGTCTCTTCTGGTCAGTCGGGGCGCCTTTTCAGGGGGGAGGGGGAACTGGGGGGAATAACGTGATCCTCCCCCACGCTACATCCCCCTGGGGAAACTCCTCACTGTCAGGTGAAAAGAAGTGGCTGGCGAAAGTCCACATGTATCGGACGAGGCATGTGGTAGTCTGCAGCCCTCCCCGGATCAGCAGAGGGGGTGGAGCAGCGACCGGGATGGCTCAAAAGATTGAGGTAATTGGCCAAGTACAATTGGGGAGAAAAACGGGGAAAAGTAAAAAAAAAAAAGTCTTCCTCAAAAAGGTCATTGCCTACAAGAACTTTTGACTCAGAAGAGTGAGTCTTCATACCTTCCCTTGAAATTCCTCTTTATCTCATTGTTTTCCCCTAATATATCTCTCTTGCTCTCTCTCTCTTTCTCTCTCAGAGATCTAGAACTATCCGGTAAATAAATATTAATTGCCCCTGGTAGAAGAATCGGAACACTATTCCTCCTCCATCTTAGCAGAGATGAGGATGAGTCTGTCCATATACGTAGCTGTGTAATGTATGGAGACTACCTGGCTGGTATTAATAACAGCTTAATGATGTCTCTCACAATTCCACCAGCTAATTTAACGGTGTGTGGATACACACACAAAAACACACACACATATACGTATATGCATACTCATATTCAAATACACTCATACACATGTCCATGCACAGACAGTATATGCATGGCCACACTTGCTCTGATACAATCACACACACACACACACACACACACACACACACACACACACACACACACACACACACACACACACACACACACACACACACACACGTAATCAAAAGCACTAGCCCCTAATCAGTGAAAGTGATTACCTGGCCTGCCAACATGGCGACATGGGCTATTTATCAGCAGATCTCTACACACTGCACAGGCTGCAGCAGAGGAGGTAGAGTCATATTTAAGGCACACACATACTCCAATTATTTCACACATACCCTCCACCAACACCATACACACACAATCACTTACAGCGTCTTCCTCTCCACTGCGACTGGGGCTACCGTCAGCCTCCCCAAATGAGTCATCTGTGGGGGGGTCTGTGGCATCGGTGGGGGGGTCACTGACGTGGGAGGCTGAGGACTTGGAAGGAGAGCTCTGCCTAGGTGCTGGGGTGGGCGCTGTAGGGGTGGACAAGCTGAGTAAGACCAGCTAAACACTGCAGTGTTGTGATTGAAGCCGTGTCACATAACTAATGGACCTTTGCACAGTTTGGGCGAGGCCCTAGTCAAGACTATGCAACCACCCAAGCAGTTTTGTCCAGCCTGTACATTCCCCCCCAAAATACTACATTCAGACAGAGAGTTGATGTCCCCTTGTTGACGTTTGTCTGTCATGATGGTGCATAGTTTGCAACTCTATCAAAGCTTTCAACTGACTAGAGCTTGTCTAGAATGCATAAATTCAGTCATGCTATAAGGTATGAGGAAAGTTGGGGTCAATCATTAGCCATTTCACTCTTCCCCACCCTGAAACTAACACTTTTCAATGAGTATTGGTGTATGCAGTACATAGGACTGTTACAACAATAGGTTGTATGCTTGTATAAATGTTAAAGCTTGAAACATGTTTTGAAAAATATGTATAATATAGTGTCTATATCTCTCATCTTTACTCCTTACGTGAGTTGGTGGAGGGTGTTGTGGAAGTGACCGGTGTCAGATTCATCTGCGAAATGTCAAAGTCATCACAGTCATCTGTGTCTTGGGCAGTACCCACTCGGCTGAAGTAGGAACTGAATGCCTCTGAGGTGCCTGCTAGATTGGGCTGTTCACCCTTCCTCGCCGGCATGGCTGGGGGCTTTGCCAGCTGAAAATCCTAAAAGATGGGTAAAGATTTATTTAGTTAGTTGATTTGATTAAATGAAATCTGGCATCTGGCAGACTGGGGTGGGGGTTCCCATATTTAAAAAGGGGGACCGGAGGGTGTGCTCCAATTACCAGGGCATCATATTGCTCAGCTTCCCTGAGAAAGTCTACTCTAGGTGCTGGAAAGGAGGCTCCAACCGATTTTCGAACCTCAGATCCAGGAGGAACAATGCGCATTCCATCATGGCCATGGAACAACAGACCAACTGTTTACCCTTGCGGAAGTGCTCAGGGGGGCATGGGAGTTTGACCAGCCAGTCTACATGTGTTTTGTGGACTTGGAGAAGGCTTACGACTGTATACCCCGGGGCACTCTGTGGGGGGTACTGTGGGAGTATGGGGTACCGGGGCAGTTGCTACAAGCCATCCGGTCCGTGTATAACCAAAGTGAGAGCTGTGTCCGCATTCTCAGCACAAAGTCAAACACGTTTTGGGTGGGTGTCAGGCTACGTCAAGGTTGTCCCTTGTCTCCGATTCTGTTTGTGATATTCATGGACAGGATCTCAAGGCGCAGCCAAGGTGGGGAGTGTGTCCATTTTGGGAATCTCAGAAATACATCTCTGCTCTTCGCAGATGATGTGGTTTTGTTGGCTTGATCAGAACGTGACCTCCAGCGTGCACTGGGGAAGTTTGCAGCTGAGTGTGAAAAAGCTGGGATGAGAGTCAGCACCTCCAAGTCTGAGGCCATGGTTCTCCACCGGAAAATGGTGGATTGCTCCCTCTAGTTTGAGGATGAGTTGTTGCCTTAAGTGAAGGAGTTCAAGTATCTTGGGGCCTTGTTCACGAATGAGGATAGGATGGAGCGGAAGATTGACAGGCAGATTGGTGCAGCATCAGCAGTAATGTGGATGTTGTACCGGACCGTTGCGGTAAAGAGGGAGCTCAGCCGGAAGGCAAAGCTCTCAATTTACCAGTCAATCTTCGTTCCAACCCTCAACTATGGTCATGAGCTTTGGGTAGTGACTGAAAGGGTGAGATCGCGGATACAAGCAGCTGAAATGAGTTTCCTCTGTAGGGTGTCTGGGCTCAGCCTTAGAGATAGGGAAAAGAGCTCAGACAGCTGGAGGGAGCTCAGAGTAGAGCCACTGCTCCTTTGCGTCGAAAGGAGCCAGTTGAGGTGGTTCGGGCATCTGATTAGGATGCCTCCTGGGCGCCTTCCTTTGGAGGTTTTCCAGGCACAGCCAACTGGGAGGAGACCCCAGGGTAGACCCAGAACTCGCTGGAAGGACTACATGTCCAATCTGGCCTGGGAATACCTTGGGACCCCCCAGGAGGAGGTGGAGGGCATTGCTGGGGAGAAGGATGTCTGGAGTGCCCTACTTAGCTTGCTGCCACTGCGACCCGACCCCAGAGAAATGGCTGAAGGTGAATGAATGAATGAAATGCAGCAATGTTAAATGAATGCATGGTTGTTTCTCAAGTAATCTGTATTTTATGAACGGGATGTTTTGTGAAATAGATGAGCATTCAGAATTTTTTTTTTTTGGGTGGCCCCCCCCCCTTTTCTCCCCAATTGTACTTGGCCAATTACCCGACTCTTCCATGCCGTCCTGGTGACTGTTCCACCCCATCTGCCGATCCAGAAAAGGCTGCAGACTACCATATGCTTCCTCCGATACATGTGGCATCGCCAGCCACTTCTTTTCATCTGACAGTGAGGAGTTTCACCAGGGGGACGTAGCAAGTAGGAGGATCATGCTAATCCCCCTCAGTCCCCCTCCCCCCGAACAGGGGCCCCGACCGACCAGAAGAGGTGCTAGTGCAGCAACCAGGACACATATCCACATCTGGCTTCCCACCCGCAGACACGGCCAATTGTGTCTGTAGGGATGCCCGACCAAGGCGGCGGTAACACGGAGATTCAAACCAGTGATCCCCGTGTTGGTAGGTAATGGAATAGACTGCTACGCTACCCAGACGCCCCAGTATCCTGTTTAATCAATTCCATCCCTACCTTGAACATCTCCTTGCCCATCTTCTTTGCCCGCTCTCCATGCTGCGGACTCGATGATGCTGAGGGGGAGGGAGCTGAGGCACTGGCTCCAGCCCCTGTTTGGCTCTCACTGGCCGAAGCAACGGTTGCAACAGGGGTTAAAGTCTGGAACATTGCAGCAGGCAGGGTGCCGACAGGCTGGGCAGGGAGGTAGGCTGTGGGGGTGAAGGCTCCAGCTGCCATGGCTGCCCACTGCTGCTGAGTGGCAGGGAAGAGATTGGCCTGGCCCCAGATGAGTGGTTGGCCACCTGGCAGCACCTGGGCCATGGGACCGAGAGGAGACTGCACCCCGAACGCTAGCGGTGTCTGGGCAGCAAATGCCTGCTGGGACCAGTGGCCTGGAGGCACTGCTCCCATCGTCACATAACCTGGTAGACAGAGAGAGAGACAGCGAGAGAGAAAAGATAGAGACTTAAATACAAAAAAAGTGCATATCAAATATAAATGTTCAGGCAGAACATTGACAGCAGCCTAACCATTGAAGATGTAACGACTCCTCTGCTCCACTAGGGGCGCCCGTGGTTTTGTGTTCTTTTTTGTCTGGCAGGATCTTGGTCAGGGGCGGAGGCTCGTCATTTTGCTCATGAGCTGAGTACTGACTACCATGTGTATTTCATTGTTCTTTATCGTTTTTTAAAATAAATTTGCTTGGGCAAAATTGCAAACTCATCTGGTCTCCCATCCTTGTTGCAGCCTACGAGCCGGGCTGTGACAAAGACGAAAAGCGAAATATGCCCAGTGCTTAAGCAAACCTTTCTTTTCCTGTTCTCTCACACACACACGTGTGCACACACACACACACACACACACACACACAGACACACACACACACACACACACACACACACAATAACCCATGCATCACCGGAGAGTGCTGCCCTACTTTTGCCTGCGGCTAATGTGGTGTCTTCTTAATGGTCATGGTGAAATATCATAATTAAATCCACAATGAGACGGAGTCATTATGAAAAGGCAGAACTCTCGCACACTCATTAAAATCACTCTGCAGCAGCAGCCTTTTTTTCTTACACACTCGCTACTACTCTCTGCTGTCCTTTCTCAAGTCGGTCCATTCAGCAGAGCAGGTTGACATTTAACCCCTGCATCCCTGCTACATTGATATATGCACAAAACGTGGAGGAGAGGAGAGGAGAGGAAAGGAGAGGAGAGGAGAGGACAGGAGGAAAGAAGAGTAAAGGGGTGAGCAAAGTTCCCCTTTTGTCTCTCAGACAAAAGTAGAACTAAAAAAAACACTATGAGACATTCAACAATATCTCAGCTCCAGAGCCCACCATGCATGCATATGAAAGCGTTTCTCTTCGTTCGTCCCAGGGTGTTTTATTACCTTCCCCTCTGACCAGCCTGGTTGCTCCACCACAGGTAAATCAGAGTTGTCTGAGGTAGCAAGCTAATGATGCATTTTATATTCAACACACAACTGTTACCACCTTTTCCCCTCTTGCCATCCCTTCCTCTCATCTCCATTTCATCTCTATCCCTTCCCACTCTATTTATCTCGAACCACCCACTCTTCTAATCCTTTCAACCTTTTCTCTCCCCTCTCCATCTTCATTGGCCCCTTCATTTGTTTTCTGCATCTGTTTCTTTCACACACATTTATTTTCACCCTGCCTAGGAGCGGTTGTGTATGTACATTGAAAATGAACAGGGTCCTACCTGAGGGCACAGAAGCAGGGTTGAAGGGAGCAAAGAGCTCTGTGGGGGGCTGCAGGCCCAGGGAGGGGTCAAGGGTGTTGGCTGGAGAGGCAGGGGTCTGTGCAGGTTATGTTTGACAGTTCAGACATTGGTAGAAGGAAAGAGGGGGAAAGATGCATTAGTGGAAATGGAATTTCCCTCAGCAGCCATATAAAGATGGCAATAATAAGATGTAAACTGCACAGTGCACCCTGCCATTTTAGTGCTGCCAACGAGCGACCATGAGCGAGCGAGCACTATCACGCTGAGATGAGCTACTCACCGATGGAGAGGTGATGTCAGGAGGTGTGGACATGTCTCCGAAAAGCTCTAACTGGTTGATATTCTGAAAATCAGAGAGAGATTACTGTCAGACACAATGGCAACCCACATTCCCTGCAGTTGTTTGTGTTCCACAGCAACATGCATCATCACACAGAGCATGCAACTCGGCTACACACAACATGCTTAAGGTCAGTATGTCCCAGTACCTACCTCTCACAGGTAAGAGTGACATCCACACGGCACAAGACACGGAGAGGTGAGGATCATGGAAAGATGGGGTAATGGAATGGAATGAATGGTTAGGATGACATGCCAACCTAGACGGCAACATCTCTACTGCTTTATAGCAGTAGTATTGGAGCAGCATGATATCTTACCATGGGTAAGTATTTAATACTACCCTTTCCTCTTGTCATGGATTTGCATGCCTCAGAGAGAGTCTCTTTCAAAGACAGCAGCCTTTCTATTTGATCTGTATCTTTTTTGGGTTCATTCTCTTTCCATTGGTGGTATGTATAACTCTCCCTTTCTCCGCATGACTCTCTTCTATAATATCTCCCTTTCGTACATTAATAATATCTTTAGCCCAGTGGCAACTGAGGGAAACTCTATTTTTAGTTGTTAAAGGAAGTTAAGGCTTGAATACATGGTCAGAGATTTGCATAAATCATGGATGCGGATAAATTCTTTAGAGATAATGAATGTTCGTGGAATAGCTTCTCTCTCGTTAAAACTCATAGGTCACACATAGACCATAAAGTTCTTTTTACATCTATTAGATAATGGATCAGCAAGTGTGCCACTTTAAAGCTATGGGTCTGAATGGTATCTTCTTTTTTTGGGGGGGGGTAGGAGGGTGTAATGTGTGGTATTGTTGCTGCGGAGCCTAGTGAAGCAGATATAGATCAACTCACAGAGACAATAGATATCCAAGATACCCAAAATGGCACAGTTATTATCCCATAGGACTGATAACAGCATGTCCAAGGGATTAAAAAGTGGGACAAAACAGAATGGCAATGCCCTCTCTCTAACGTAAAACATTTTCCCATAGTAATTACTGTGTCACAGCCTCTCGCCCTTGACATAAAAGCGATCGCCCTTGACACCTGCTACACCAGCTGACACCTGCTACACCAGCTGACACCTGCTACGCCAGCTGACACCTGCTACACCAGCTGACACCTGCTGACCCCCCTTCACCCCGGCAATCGCCCTCACCCTTAAAAGGCCTCCACTATGCACCAGTCTTCGTTGGAACGTCGCCATTCCTGGACTTCTGCCTGCCTGCCTACCTGCCACAGAGCCTCCTCCTGCGCTACCCCCGAGATCGGTCACTTCAATAAAGACTGGATTCTTCCCTTACCTGGTTGTTCTGTCTGCTTTTGGGTTCTTTTCCGATACGTGACAGTACGTTCCAGCCACTATGGACCCAGCAGACCATTCCACCACAGACCTGGCCACGGTCTGCCAGGCTGTAGCCAACCAGGAATTGGTCCTCGGCCAGCACAGCCAGGTGCTACAGGGGATGGCTGACGCCCTCCGTGGGCTCAGCTCAAAGATCTCCGGAATCCAGACCCAACTTAGTGCCTCCGCTAGCCCGGGACCCGCCCATCCAGCTCCGCCACCCCCAGCGCCATCAACAACGAGTCCCTCCAGGCCGGCTTTTCCAACGGGCTAAGCGAATCCATAAAGGACGAATTGGTTTCCTACCCCAAGCCTGGAGGGTTGGAGGAATTGGTTACCCTGGCTATTCGTGTGGACAACCGTCTCCGGGAGCGGAGGCGAGAGAGGACGCGCCGCTTTCCTGGTCACAACAACTTACCACGGGCCACACCTCCAAACTCTTGGGGCCGAGCTCGCTCGACTGAGGTTGCCGTCCTCCGAGAAAGCCCGAGGCGTGACTCTTCCCCAGCTTCGGAGCCGATGCAACTGGGCCGCTTCCGGCTCAACCCGGAGGAGCGTCAACGCCGCATCACCGAGAACAGCTGCTTGTATTGTGGTCAGCCTGGTCACTTTCTCGCCTCCTGCCCTCACCGTTCCGTCAAACTAGCAGGCTCATGAGGGAGGGGGATGATCCTCGTGAGCCCAACTGTCTGCCCTCTGTCTCCTCGTCCACGTACCCAGTTGCAAGCTACCATCAGTTTTAAAGGTCAGTCCACTAAACTTTTGGCTTTAATTGACTCTGGAGCTGATGAAAGCTTTTTGGATGCAAGTGTTGTGAAGCAGCTAGGTCTTGCCACTGTGAGTCTGGACCAGCCTCTTGAAGCTAATGCCCTGGATGGACGTCTCCTGGCCTGGATAACCTCTAAGACCGAGCCTGTGCGCCTCCTGTTGTCGGGAAACCATCAAGAGGAGTTAAGCTTTTTCGTTATCAATTCTCCCTTTGTTCCCATTATACTTGGTCATCCCTGGCTGGTTACGCATAGTCCCCATATTGATTGGTCATCGGCCAGAATTTCAAGTTGGAGTCCCGTCTGTCATGCCATATGCCTCCAGTCTGCTCTGCCTCAGTCTGTCCCCTGTCAGGTGTCAAGCTCGGAGACCTCTGACCTGTCACTGGTGCCTCCAGAGTACCATGACCTCCAAGCCGTGTTCAACAAGCAGCAAGCTCTCTCCCTGCCTCCTCATCGCCCCTATGATTGCGCTATTGACCTGCTGCCAGGCGCTTCCCTCCCCAGCAGCCGCCTATTAGCCTCTCCAAGCCTGAGCGGGAGTCCATGGAGAGGTACATCAAGGACTCCTTGGCTGCTGGTCTTATTCGCCCGTCATCATCACCCCTTGGTGCGGGGTTCTTTTTTGTGGCCAAGAAGGACAAGACCCTCTGGCCGTGTATTGACTATAGAGACCTCAATAACATCACAGTCAAGAATAAGTACCCTCTGCCCCTCATGACTTCCGCTTTTGATTCTCTCCAGGGAGCCACAGTGTTCACTAAACTAGACCTTCGCAATGCTTACCACCTGGTCCGGGTTCGAGACGGAGATGAATGGAAGACTGCCTTCAACACCCCCCTGGGGCATTTTGAATATCTGGTGAGACCGTTTGGTCTCACTAATGCCCCAGCTGTCTTCCAGAGTCTGGTCAATGACGTCCTACGTGACATGTTGGATCGTTTCGTTTTTGTTTACCTGGATGATATCCTGATTTTTTCCAGAGACCTGTCAGAGCATGTCATGCACGTCCGCCAAGTCCTTCAATGGCTTCTGGAGAACTGCCTTTTTGTAAAAGCAGAGAAGTGCGAATTCCATGCCCCTTCAGTCACCTTCCTGGGCTACATCGTGGCCGATGGGCAGGTGAGAATGGACCCCGCCAAGGTCAGAGCGGTTCTTGAGTGGCCAAGCCTGACCAGCCGTAAGCAGCTTCAGAGGTTCCTCGGGTTTGCCAACTTCTACAGACGGTTCATCCGCAACTACAGCCGCGTTGCGGCCCCACTAACCACTCTTACCTCCACCTCCAGACCGTTCCTGTGGACCCCTGTAGCAGAGGCAGCTTTCCAAGCCCTCAAGCACCGCTTCACCACAGTCCCTATCCTCATCCAGCCAGACCCAACCAAGCAGTTCGTTGTAGAAGTGGACGCCTCTGAGATTGGGGTGGGGGCGGTCCTTTCTCAACGCTCCAGTGAAGATGGCAAGACACACCCCTGTGCCTTCCTGTCTCGCCGTCTCTCCCCAGCTGAAAGGAACTATGATGTGGGGAATCGTGAGCTCCTGGCAGTGAAATTGGCACTGGAGGAATGGCGACATTTTCTGGAGGGGTCTGAGCTTCCTTTCATAGTGTGGACTGACCATAAGAACCTGGAATACATCCAGTCAGCAAAGCGACTCACTGCGCGCCAAGCCAGGTGGGCGCTCTTTTTTGGTCGTTTTAATTTTTCTTTGACGTACAGACCTGGCTCCAGGAATGCCAAGCCCGATGCTCTGTCTCATGTGCATGGGGAGGAGTCTGAGCCCAAGCTCCAACCTGACACCATTGTTCCCTCTACATGTGTGGTTGCAGCTGCGGCTGTCACCTGGAACATTGAAAGGGAGGTAATGGCAGCACAACAGACTCAGCCTGACCCAGGTAACGGTCCCCCCGGGCGCTTGTTTGTTCCAGACGCTGTTAGATCTAGCGTGTTGCAGTGGGCTCACTTTTCCAAACTTACCTGCCATCCTGGAGTAACCCGTACCCTAGCCTTCCTCCGCAGACGGTTCTGGTGGCCTTCCATGACGGAGGATACTGGGTCTTTTGTTTCTGCCTGTCCTGTTTGTGCCCAGAATAAGCCCTCCACTCGGGCCAGTGCCGGTCTGCTGCGCCCCCTGCCTGTTCCACACCATCCCTGGTCGCATCTGTCCTTGGATTTCGTCTCTGGTCTGCCCGCCTCCGACGGTAACACCGTTGTACTGACTGTCGTTGATCACTTCAGTAAATTTGCTCACTTTTTGCCCCTGTCTAAACTGCCTTCGGCCCGAGAGACTGCGGATCTGCTGGTCAGGGAGGTTTTCCGGGTCCACGGTCTTCCCCGTGATATAGTGTCTGACCGTGGCCCCCAGTTCCCTTCTGCTGTCTGGAAGGCTTTCTGCTCTGCCATCAGTGCCACCGTCAGCCTGTCATCGGGGTTCCATCCTCAGACCAACGGCCAGGCCGAGAGGGCCAACCAGGCATTGGAGACTGTCCTCCGCTGTCTGGTGTCTGCCAACCCATCCTCTTGGTCCTCACAACTTCCCTGGGTAGAATATGCCCATAACACCTTGCCATCGTCTGCTACTGGGTTGTCCCCTTTTCAATGCCTTTATGGCTATCAGCCCCCCCTTTTTCCTTCTCAAGAGGTAGACATTCTAGTTCCGTCTGTCCAGGCCCATGTCCATCGATGCCGTCGGACCTGGCGGCGAGCCCATGCTGCACTGCTCAGGGCCTCCGGGCGTTACCAGCGCTTGGCGGATCGTCATCGCACCCCTGCTCCGGACTACTCCCCCGGTGACCAGGTATGGCTCTCTACCAAGGATCTACCCTTGAGATCGGACGCTAAAAAACTGTCCCCCAGGTATATTGGTCCCTTTCCCATTGTCAAAGTCATTAACCCTTCTGTGGTCCGTCTGAAGCTGCCCCACACTCTCCGGGTTCACCCTTCCTTCCATGTGTCCTGCCTCAAACCTGTCTCTACCAGCCCTCTAGTTCCTCCGGCCCCTCGCCCCCACCTCCTCGTATGATCAACGATCATCCGGCTTACACCGTTCGTCGTCTCCTGGACTCTCGTTGCCGCGGTCGCGGCCTGCAGTATCTCGTGGACTGGGAGGGATATGGCCCGGAGGAGAGGTGTTGGGTCCCTCGTCGCCTTGTCCTGGACGCAAACCTCATCCGGGACTTTCACAGGACGCACCCTGATGGGCCTTGTAGGTCGCCCAGTGGTGCCCCTCGGAGGGGGGGTACTGTCACAGCCTCTCGCCCTTGACATCAAAGCGATCGCCCTTGACACCTGCTACACCAGCTGACACCTGCTACACCAGCTGACACCTGCTACGCCAGCTGACACCTGCTATGCCAGCTGACACCTGCTACACCAGCTGACACCTGCTACGCCAGCTGACACCTGCTACACCAGCTGACACCTGCTGACCCCCCCTTCACCCTGGCAATCGCCCTCACCTTTAAAAGGCCTCCACTATGGACCAGTCTTCGTTGAAACGTCGTCATTCATGGACTTCTGCCTGCCTGCCTACCTGCCACAGAGCCACCTCCTGCTCTACCCCCGAGATCGTTCACTTCAATAAAGACTGGATTCTTCCCTTACCTGGTTGTCCCGTCTGCTTTTGGGTTCCTTCCCAATACGTGACATACTGATTATCAAGGCTCAGCCTACTCTGACTCAGTACCTAACCCGGAGCCCTTGCTCATGTTTGGTAAACATAAGCCATCGGCACGGGCAGACGGCCACAGAAGTGAATATTAGAAGCGCAAATGCATTTGATGGACATTTATAGACTTACTCTCCACTCTTGGTTCAACTACTGACCTCAGCATGTGTGTGAGTAGAGGGGTGGTGAGGTCAGCTCATGGTGGTTATATACAGATGAATTTGTTTTTTATTTAATGTGCAGTAAGCAGCGTGGCTCTTGTGTGCGTCCACGGGAGATGACCAACACTCTGTCTAATCTCGACTTACCCACTTCTTAACGCATCCACCCTCCCCTACACAACCACTAGCTCTCTGATGGACACGCTGACCTTTATGTCCACGCTGAGCGGACCTTCGCTCGCAGCGTGTCGAGTGTTTCCTCTCTCTGCACCTCACAACATACCTTTCTCCCTCCTTGCTCTTTCACACATGTGCACGCGCACACACATGCACAGATGCAGTCAGGACTGCACAGCCATACACACATGCTGCCTTTGTTCCCCGTTCTTGTGTGGATGTGATTACTATGGCAACATGTTCCCGGTAAGATTGTATGTTTTAATCATGAATGGCAGGGGGTCAACATTCAAGGATGACTCTTTAAAAACCACGAGGTGAAAACGGAGGGATCACAGAGGTGGAGCAGCACAAATGGGGAACGGGGAAGCCATTTGTTCATGTGGGCTTTCAGAGGGGTATAGAAGTGCGGTTTGTAAGGGCAGGGCTCTGCAAAAGGGAAAAACCTTTAGGAATTATCAAGTGTCTTCCCTGATTTTAAAATCTAAAAAAGATGAAAATCCTTCATGGCTTCTGCCAAACATATCAGGCTAGAAGAGCAAGCGGTGAATCTGTGCATACCACACAGCAGCACCAAGAATGCAGCACTTTGCTGTATGGTGTAGTTAGTGATGCGCCTTACCTGAGTCACCATATCCAGGTCTAAAGCTATCAGATCTGTCACGACATGTTGTTGTTGTTGTTGTTCAAGATGGTCTTGCTCAGGTGGAGGATGAGGATGAAGATGATGATGATGAGGGGGATGAGTGTACTGATGCCCATTCTGCAATCACAACCCTTATGTTAGCTGATGGGTAGGACAAAGACACAGACACACACATAAACATACACGCACACACAAGTACAGACATACACACACAACTGCACACACAAACGCACACTCACACACAAATGATACAAACAGATCTTTTGTTTCTCATGCCCACAGAAAAAAGGGTTAAATGAAGGAATATGATGGTGTGTAGGTGTGCGCTGATCAGAATAAATCGTCATGTCCATATGCATTAACACAAACACATGTGGAAAAATGCAAACGTGTGCAAAACGCAAACGTGAGGTTTTGAGACCTGTTGGAGAAGTGTTTTGGATGGATTGAGAAAACCAACAGAGGGTTTACCGTGGCTTAAAACTCATCCTCACTGTTACCCTAAACTACAAGGCTCCGAGCTCTGGTTTTAACCCCACTGTGTTTCTGCAATGCCTGCTCCCCTGTGTTGGGAAATACTGTGTGAGAGACAGACAGGTGTAGCAAGAGAGAGAGAGAGAGAGAGAGAGAGAGAGAGAGAGAGAGAGAGAGAGAGAGAGAGAGAGAGAGAGAGAGAGAGAGAGAGAGAGAGAGCTGCTGGATTAACTTCCATATCGTAGGGGCGGGCAGGTAGTGAATGCTATATGTTAGAGTACGAAAGCCAGCTTCCTCTCATATCTGTGCCCTTAGCTGTCTTCCTCTCTGTTCACCCCTTTCCTTTGTCTCCTTTTGCTCTCTCTTCCTCTGCTATTCTTCCCATTTGCCCATTCCAGTCCCCCTGACTTCTTTCTCTCTCTGTTCATCACATGCTCTCCCTATTTCTTTTTCAATCCCCTTTTTCTTCATCACTGTGACCAACACCTATCAATTAAATGTCTCCAGGGAAACAGTAATTACCTGTGCACATGTGTTCTGCATACAATTAAGGCAGCTCTTTTAATTAATGCTACCTTGCTGATCCCCTGCTGTCTGACTGATCACACTGGCCTACACAATGCAGCACACACTTGCATTTGCTTACAAAGACATAGACACACAACTCTGAAGAAACGTGTTTGAAATCACATACTTGATGTTGAGTCTGGCATACACACACACGCACGCACGCACGCACGCACGCACACACACACACACATACACGTTTAACCTTTATCTATACTGAGGGCCAATTAAAGACTCTTTTCTTTTTAATTTACATGGTTGGTAACTTTTTTTTGTGGCATTTTCTGCTTTATTTGACAGCGACAGCAGAGAGAGAGAGGGGATGACATGACATGTAGCAAAGGGTCTGGGCTGGATTCGAACCCTGGCCACTGCAGTAAGAACTTAGCCTTGATACGTGCTCTATCAGGTGAACTACCAGGGTGCCCCATGGCTTAGTAACTTTTATCGATCTCAATACATCAAACCATCTGGGTTGTTTGAACAGAGTTGATGTGTTTGTCTAGCTGGTGAAAATATGTTGACCTCTACATGGAGGAGTGGTGGTAGCAAGAGCCACTGTTGAGCCAAGACATTCTCTCACTTCTCACGGTGTCAAAGGTTTGGTCAATCGAAAGATCCCCATTTGTGTGTGTGTGTGTGTGTGTGTGTGTGTGTGTGTGTGTGTGTGAGAGAGAGAGAGCGAGAGAGAGAGAGAGACAGTGAGTGAGTGAGTGAGAGTGAGAGTGAGAGTGAAAGCATGTGTGTGTTTTATTGATTTGTCTGTTTAAAAAGGTAACAGAGAAAACAACAGAAAAAACTGGCTTTGACAGGTGGCTGAGGTTCTGGATGTGGTCCCATATCATCCAAGGTTTACCAAGTACATGGAAGTCACATCTGACTCTATTGTCCACCATATAGCTGCCTGATGAGACAGAAAATGAACCTGGTGTGATTAACTACAACACCAGTCTTCAGTGACAGGGTTATCTTTATTTCTTATGACTGAGAGGGGCCCCGAAGACAAATACATTATCACTGAACCGTAGAAGAGGGCTCATTCAATCAGTGGTGCAACACCAGCGAAATATTGGATTTGTTAGTGTTTAGACTCATGCCAACACAAAAGTGATCCAAATAGCAGTATGTGTTGTGAGCTGGTGGAGGGCAGAGCAGGAATACTGCGGTGCCTCAACAACCTAAGCTTCTTAGCAAAGCTGGGGATAATATACAGCCAGGAAGCTGGAGGACTGATTCCTAGCCCACCCAACCTGATAGAGTGGGTTTCTGCACGCGGAGGAGCCTCGTTTAAGGATAAGAGACCCACCGCCGGGAGAATACATGCAGAGAGATAATAGGCTCTGGATGGACTGAGAGAGCTCTGGACTATGGACTGACAACACTGGATGCTGGAGTGTGCGCACACACACACACACACACACACACACACACACACACACACACACACACACACACACACACACATTCTCTCTCTTACACATCCATAAATGCTCACACACACAAAGTCATACACAAGCTCATACACACACACACACAGTGCACAGGCTGGTTATTGTGAGTGTGGAGATATTAGCAGATTAAATCAGGGAGCATTATAACTAATATCATTATAGGTGGATAAAGAGCAGTTGAGTTTTAGGACAGTCTGACAGTGGTCAAGGTCGGTTGTAATCACAACTGCTGGGGACTGTCTCAAAATACAGTCACGTACACGCAAACACACACATATGTGCACAAACTATGTGATATATTCAGACATAGCAAATGTGCCTTGCAAATGCACACACACAGAAAAACACAGACGCAGACACACACACACACACACACACACACACACACACACACACACACACACACACACAGACACTGTGTGATGTCTTCACGCATGAGAAACAATCTTTGTTGACAGTATCAACATGACGAAAAATTGTTCAACATCCAAAGAGGTAGATTCACACCAATAACCCATGCACATTTGTATTCATACATGTAATTTGTATTCATTAAAGACAGATATGACAGTGACAAAATGTGCATTCCACGCAATCTAACACAACAGCATGCAGGCTGATACGATATTCAGCTCCAGCAAACCGCAGCCAGGCAGGCTTCACCAAGCCAACTGACAAGACATACAGTCACAGTGATGAGCAACCTAGCCCCCTCAGTCACAGTCACACACACACACACACACCAAGTGCAAAAATGCCCCCCCCATACACACACACACACCACACACACACACACACTTTCCATTCCCACATGTACATTGACCCTGACAGCCATAAGGAGGAGCAGGCACGATGGAGCACAAGGAGCATCATCCACCACAGTAGCATGACAAGCAGAACAGCAGCACAGCACAGAGCACTGGGTCCCAGGAAACCTCTCAGTGAAATTAACTTTACACGTTACTGATCCATCGATACAATGGAAAATTGTCATCTTGCTGCATATTCTGGCAGACTGATCAAAGTGCTTTGCATAAGCGTACAATGGCCCACTTGTTTTATCTGTGGTCATGTTACAAAAAAAACAAAAAAACAAAACAAATCCCCAGCCTCGGGTGAACCGGGACAACCCAGCCAGTCTGGGGATTTGAGCTGGTGACTCTCCAATTACTAGTTTGCTTCTCATACCACTAGGGTATCTGCCACCTCAAAATACCAGTCAGTCTATCAGTGGGGAACACTGATAGACTGAATCCCCGTGTAGGGAGAAATGGCAGAGGAACAAAAGTTGCATGAGAATAAGAGCCTGGTGAGGATCTGAATAGAGTGGGCATCGGAGGCCAGCCTACAGGACAAACTGTGAATTTTGAGGCCACAGAATAAGATAATAGTAGCTCAGCTGAGAGGTTTGTCTGAGAGGGGGAGGCAGGCTGAAGGGCGGGACACAGGCAAACACTCGGTCACTCACTGGGTGTCGCTTTGGGACGTCATAGACCCCCTCCTTCTGCTGACTGGTTGGCACCTACACGATCACCCATTAAAGTCAAGAGAACAACCAACACAACTTGTTACCACTAGTTAACGAATCGGTCTTCCCTTGTCACTACCAAGGCTGCTTGAGACAAAAAACAGGAAACTAGCTCAGGAGGAATCAATGCCTTTTGCAGAAAGTCAGTGTGCGTGGTGTGTGTTTGTGTGTGTGTGTGTGTGAGTCAGTGATAATCAGAATTAAAATCTGTGGGAGAGAACTCATCCAGGCTAATCAGTCGACTATCAGCCTGGTTTGATCCTCACTCTCTCTGGGTCTCGCTCATTTTCTCACTGTCTTTGGGCCTGTCTTTTACTGTCTCTGTCTGTCTCTGTCTCTGTCTCTCTCTAATAAAAAATAGATAAGAGCAGGCTGCTTATCATGCCCTAAGACATGTAATAACTCAGATTGTCACACACACACAGAGACATGTAATATCTCTCTGTCACGCAGGCAGATAGATTTGACAGTGTGCGGAATGAGAAGAAACAATGAGTCTTGGCCCTAATGTTGAAATGCTGATGTATGAGGTTTTTCTGTTACTTGTTTGCTTCTCACAGTGTGAAACAAGAGCTGCACCATGTTCAGTGGCGCCTCTCTGAGTCGCGCTTCTTTGAATGTGAATACACACAAATTGGTGTGTGGCAATTGTAAATAAAAAAAGAGTATTAATGAAAATGAGGATATCTCTTGAGCTCAGCCTGTCCCACCAGCCACCCCCGTTCCCTTGTTTACCTCTTACCACATGTTTATTTCCAGAAGCTGCCATCTTTATTCATACATTAGTTCCTCTGTGGCTGGAGGCTGGCTGAAAGGCACGTTTCTTACGCCTGCTGTGTGTGTGTGGTTGAGTTTGTGTTTGTGAATGTGAGCACGTGTGTGTGTGTGTGTGTGTGTGTGTGTGTGTGTGTGTGTGTGTGTGTGTGTGTGTGTGTGTGTGTGTGTGTGTGTGTGCACGCATGTGTTTGTGCGAGCGTCTGTGTGCACGCCAGCACCCAGTCTATTTCCAATCCATTTTATTTAAAGATCAAACGAGAGGCTGGTGATTAATCTTTCTTTTCCCCGCTTTCTTTCATCTCCTCGGGAAAAGAAAGAGGGGAGGAGGAAAAGAGGAGGGGTCTGCCTTGCACACAGGCCAAGAATAACCTCCACACAACCCACCTCCATCCCATGGAGGTCTACACGGCCCCCCTGGGGAGTGAACCCCAACAAAGGCTTTGCCCCCCGGGGTAGCTTGTGCTCGTCCCCGGGCTCCCCGGGAGGGTTCGGGCTGGCTGTACAGCTCTGATTGTTATTGTCTTTCAGTTTAACTTCCTCTTCGACAAATTTGACGGGAAATTTGATGGGAAAAATGAAAGCTGGGAATTTTGCGATCAGGTGCCAGCATCCTAACATCCAACAAAGACAGATAGCGTACACATGTTGCCCGAAAATGTTGCAGAATATATCTTCATAATAAAAACGTTTTAAAGGGATGGTAATTGCATCGCATGTTCAATTTCTGTGTGAAAACAGCTGAAGATTTGTGATGTATGAATATGTGTGATGTTGCATAAATGTAGTGCATTTACATTTATTCGTATTTCACCTTTGAAAGCAATGTGGACAGTGACTTGTGGATTATTCAGTAAGGCAAACGGAAAATCGTTTTTTCCTGTCATGATACATGGCTGTGTATGGGGATGTTATCTGTCATATAGACTTCTGTCACTGCATTCAATGGAAAACATTTCTCCGGTCTATTTCCATTCATTGTCCCGTGTCAGCGAATATCAAATAGCCTGACTTTCCTTGCCATTGTCGAAGTCTCCGCCACTTATGCAACTCGACCGACCAGGCACAAGCAAAATGAAGGAGCTTGTGAGTACCTGATAAATGCTTTCCTCTGATTGGTCGCGGATGGGCTCGTGTCCCGCCTCAAACACAATGTACTACAACATCAGCAGCAGAGGGAGGAGATGGAAACAAGAAAGAAATCGCAAAGGTGATTAGTCAAACAGATTTATCAATAAGCTCCCATTAAAAAGCGAATCGAAGAAATAGAGGATAGCTGATGAAGCAGCAAACACTTAAAAACTTCCCAATGCAACAGAGATACACCAGGACTCCATTCACTCAGTCCCACATACAAGAAGACATGCGCTCAAATGCACAGGTGCAGACTCACATTCACAGTTATGGACAGATCTGAACACTCTTGCTTCGCCTATGTGTCTTCTAGCTGGGCTCCTAATACTAACCTGTGGACACTTGTGTTTCCAAACCATACAAGTTCTAGTAAAACAACACTGCCATACGGTAACCAAACAGGGACTGTCTCCCCACAGTGCACACAGAGAGGAGCAAGCCAAGAATGCAGTGGTTTAGAGCAGAGGTTTGATTGGTAAGGAAGTTACCTGGTAGACCGGGTCCTCCAGGTCCTCTTCCAGTATTGTCTACAAAAGAATGGCATCAGGAAAGAGGGTGGCGGAAAAAGATCAGAAGGAGGGAAAGGGGAGAAGAGAAGCAAGAGGCGGAGAGTTAAGTCGGTGAAGTAGAAAGAGTAGGTGGGAAGCACAGCAGGACATTGCAGTTTTGCAGCATTCAGATCATCATTCGGCAATCATCAGAGGGCGAGAGAGAGAGAGAGAGAGAGAGAGAGAGAGAGAGAGAGAGAGAGAGAGAGAGAGAGAGAGAGAGAGAGAGAGAGGAAGAGAGAGAGAGAGAGAGAGAGAGAGAGAGAGAAGAGAGAGAGAGAGAGAGAGAGAGAGAGAGAGAGAGAGAGATCGAATAAGAAGGTCTAGAGAAGACCCTAGGCCAGAGAAGGGAGATTTTTGGATGAGAGCCCATGGAGCCACTGACTCGAGTTGATTTGCTGCGAGAAGGTGCACTGTCTGTAATTCTTTTGCTATGATTTATCCTGGTCTTTATCCTAGTTGGTTTTCATTTCTGCTTATGCCAGATGATAATGTTAATGTAAAACCAAAAGTACAGGCAAGAAAAAAAGAACGAGTGTGTATACCTGATAGACAGCTTGTTCACACTGTTTGTCTTTCTGGGCCTTCTTCTCCATCTCCTCCCTTTGTTTAATCTCATAGATGAGCTGGAACAGGTCCCGCAGGTCTAGAATCACTGGCTCGGCCTGAGTACAGGAATATACCGGATATTAGGACACACATGGACACACACGCACATACACTCTCGTACACTGCAGTCACACAAGCATGCAAGGAAGCGCATACAAATACAGCTGACCCCCCCCCCCCACACACACACACATGCACACACCTTCACAAAATCACAGCGATAGACTACCAACCATTACTATAACCATACACTCGATCACTTGATTCCTTTCTTTGTAGCTGAGCCTCTGTCTCAGTTTGCACCATCTTTCTTGTCAGGAGACCAAGAGTTCTGACAACCAACCAGATTTATGACTCATACGCTAAAACTACTCTCATAGCACAGCACTAGTATAATAGTTTTTTCAGACCTAATCAATTATTGACGAGAGCTGTGTGAGTGCACCCAGAGTTCACAGACTGAGAGTTGTCTTGCATAAAATCGTTCCAGTTTTGCGTCATCCTCCATAATGTTCTCAGCAGCACATCACTCAGGACAGACATGGTCAGGCAGATGATGGAGTTATCACACTGCTAAGACCACAGATGGTGGGTACTTTTACAATTTCTGTCATTTTCAGGTAGAACCTTTTTACTCATGGAGTCTCTTCAGATTTTGGTCCTGATTACGTTAGAGGTGATATGCCATCCCTTTCGTGTCTCCCTCTCTCTTGCCGTTTCTTTGTAAATGAGGGAACAGCCATCTGAGGAAGGGCTTTTGAGTAATATGTGGGAAGCCCTGCAATGATTGCTCTGATCGAGGGTGAGTAGCCAAGTAGTAGGACCAAGGGGGGGTTGGGGTACTGGCCACAATTCAGCACTCATAGCTCAGAGGAGTAAATTGTCATGGGCCGACATCTCATACTGGCCAATAAATTTACTATCGACCATAAAACATTTATAAAGACCAAAGTATGCTAACTGTGTTGCTGATGAATTCAATGGCTTTGATTGGAGCATATTCACATGTTGGGTGTTATTTTGGGGGGGGGATTTCCCCCCTTTTTCTCCCCAATAGTACTTGGCCCTATTTTCTCAGCTGTCCCAGCTGCTGTGCCCCCCCACTGCTGATCCAGGGAGGGCTGCAGACTACCACATGCCTCCTCCGATACATGTGGAGTCGTCAGCTGATTCTTTTCACCTGACAGTGAGGAGTTTCACCAGGGGGACGTAGCACGTGGGAGGATCACGCTATTCCCCCCAGTTCCCCCTCCCCCCTGAATAGGCACCCCGGCCGACCAGAGGAGGCGCTAGTGCGGTGACCAGGACACATACCCATATCCGGCTTCCCACCTGTAGACACAGCCGATTGTGTCTGTAGGGATGCCTGACCAAGCCGGAGGTAACACGGGGAAGCAACAGAATAGACCGCCACACCACCCGGATGCTCATATTCATATGCTTTGAATTACATCAGGGGAGTCACTATGAAAAAGTAAAAAAAGTAAATGACTAACGTTAAGAACCTAAAACAAAACAATTTTTCTTTTTCCTCTGTAATTTTGACCTCTTCAAATACTCCCATGTTGATCTTGGAGTTGTTTTCATTCAAATGAACATGGGAACAAATCTGTTCATACCAACCACAGGTTGGAAGCGAACTATTTCATAACGCCACATTCACAGACACTTAGTGATTAGTCATAAAAATAACTGACGGATTGCAAAAGTGAAAGACGATGGCCTGCAGCAACATTTTCTTGAGCTAGTTAGTGTACTTCCATCTCCCCTGAAAGTCCTTAAAACATCTTTCCTGCTGTAAGGCTTTGAAAATGGCTTTCAGAAGAGACTTAGAAGTGAAAAGTCAATTACCTTCTGAATTTACTCCTGAATTGGCCAGTTAGAAGCAACCCTTAGTTCTCGGTCTACTTGGAGTGGGAGACACTCTGTTAATTCACACAAAGTGGTTCTGCTTCAGTTCCAGCCTCAGCCTCTACTCTAAGCCATGTATGAGGATAGACAGCGCTGCCTCTGCACATACTCTCCCCTCAACAGCTCCAGTGACAACTCCCAGTGCCGGACCATGAAATGAGATCCCAGATTATCTCAGACAAAATTTCATTAATATAGAAATAAACAGACCCGTGATTATTTTTGATAATAGCTCTGGTGGAGTCCGCCTCATAACAGTGTTGTGTATACTTACACAGTTTAAGCAGTATTGTGGATTTTTATTGGAGGTCAGCTTGACTGACATTTTGTTCTTGCAATTACAGTCAATGTGATGTTAACACATTTAATTGGTTCATGGAAAGTGTATAATTACCAAAGGGTGTGTGTAACCTGTTCCTCAGTTATTGGCCAACAGTCAGGGTAAGCTTTGCCACTGTTAACAAAGTACGTCGATGCTATACTTGCTGTTAAACATGCTTGAATAAAAGAGAAGAAATTCATTTTGTGAGTTTTTTATTCTTTTGGCTGAGAATACACAACAACTGGCGACGGGGATGGGCTCTCTATTTATTTAGCACCTGTGGGTAGCTCCCATGGTTAACAAAAGCAAGTCATTGGCTAAAAAGCTAGCAACAGAAATCAAAAATGGCGCTGTATAGCAGTGAAACAGGTCTAGTTCTTGACAAAACAGTAGATTTTGAAACCTATGAGGGGAGGTTCCAACACCTTTTAGAAGCAAATGGCATTAAAAAAGAATAGAAACAATCCGTTTTTCTGTCCGTGGTCGGACCAAAGATCTTTGCTTTATTAAAACTTGGTAGGGCCTCTTAAGCCAGGCAAGGCAGGCTCATGAGACTTGTTGAAAATGCTGAGAGACTTTTAGTCCCCTGAAAAGAATGCACTGGCCTAAAGATACACATTTCAAAACTGTAAGCAGCTAGCGGGCGAAATGCTTACAGAGTACATTGCTACATTAAAAGGGTTAGCAGCTGTGTGCAGTTTTGGTGGCACACTCGAAGAACAACCATGTGACAAGTTCATATGCAGCAACAGTAGCACAGTTGCACAGCAAACTTTTAAACACAGCCTGTGAGGCAAATTTAACTTGGGCCAAAATACTAGAGGTCACCAACAACTTTGAGTGCACTGCACTCAGCATGCAGAGGTTCCAGCAACCGCCACAGCAACAAGCCAACCAACTGGGTCTGCAGAGAGAAACGCAACAGGGAGCCCAAGGACTGTGACCTCAACGCACTGAAGCTGCAGGATCCGAGAAGAGGGACCCTAGCTCAGTGGAACGTCATCGATGCAAAAGAAAAGGACATTCGGCAAGTGATTGTCAAGTGATTTCAAGAGTTCCAGTGCCGTTTTTGTAAGAAAACGGGATGCCTGGAGAGAGCGTACATGAAAAAAAGTTCCAGTATTAAACCAGAGAGTCGACAGCAGTGCAACAACCCGGGCTGTACACTCAAGAACCAGGAAAGAACTGAACTCAATCGACAGTGGAGGAGAGTTGTTGCAAGTAACCATGTCCTCGCTGAAAGGTGTAGCGGAGGATAAGACTGATTTGGGGCTTTATTTGGTAAAAGTGGACAGCGAGTATGTAAAAACCCTTTCATGTGATGGTTAGGTGTAATGGGGTGAAAATACGCAGAGGAGTGTTGTGTATAGTTACACAGTTTAAGCAGTATATCTCGATGCATGCTCAATAATCCAGGTAAGGAAATCAAAGAAGGTTGAATCAGTTCATCTGGATACAACGTTTATTGACAGATACATTTCATCACTCAACTAAGGGACATCTTCAGTATGATTCCGACTGAAGATGTCACTTAGTTGTGTGATGAAACATATCAGTGAATAAACGTATCCAGATGAACTGATTCAGCCTTCTTTGATTTAAGTAATATAGTGCATTTTTATTGGAGGTCAGCTTGACTGACATTTTTTTGTTGTAGTTACAGTCATTGTGATATAAACACACTTGATTGGTTCATGGAAAGTGTATAAGTACCAAAGGGTCCATGTAACCTGGTGCTCAGTTAATGGCCAACAGTTAGGATACGTTGTGCCACGGTTAACAAAGTACGTCGATGCTATACTTGCTGTTAAACGTGCTCGAATAAATGAGAAGAACTTCATTTCATGGATTTCTTAGATGAGAATACACAACAAACAGCATGCAGATGAGCAATAATGGCACCGCATATCAGTAGGGTAGTTTGTTTGGTTGGCCCATACAAAACTTTCCTAGAGTTAGCCTACTAGCAAAGTTCTAAATCACCAAACTGACCATTGGAGAGAGGGCTTTCAGCATAGGATGAAACATTAGCCATGTTTATAATGTTACATAAACCTTTACATTTCCGCCAAATTGCCATTACAGCCAAATTGCCAGACGTAAAGATGACAGGAGATAAATGTCTTTTTTGTGCAGGAGAGATATGTGTGATAGTGATAGCTGTTTATTAACCACTGACCCTATGGTTCACTCCGGTCGGCCAGGCGAAGTTTATTGGTCATGGTTAAGCGACAATCACTATCGTGTCACTAAATGTGGAACAGAGTACTGTAAGGTACTAGTCACAGACCGACTTACAGCTGAGGGTTTGAAACAGTCTGCAGTCTGGTGCCAAAAAGGCAGAAATCCCACATGCTGTATAGATGCAGATTGGCCACCGGCACATCAATCAGAGATATGTAAAGCTATTGCGAAGTTCGCAGTAGCCACTCAGACTGTTGAAACCCCTCTAATACTTGCAAGGTGCTTTGATACCTATAGGGGAAATCTGGCTATAACTGTGATGAAAGAATCGGCCACCTCTCGTAACTTTACTCAACTAAATGACAGCTTCAGACTGAAGCTGTCATTTAGTTGAGTGATGAAACGTATCTGTCAATAAACGATGTATCCAGATGAACTGATTCAACCTTCTTGGATTTTCTTACCTGGATTATTGCGCATGCATCAAGACATAAAGTCAAACCCAGCCGCTGAGGATGCACAAGCCAGTGCATCCTTAGTGCCGGTCCCAAGCCCGGACAAATGGGGAGGGTTGCGTCAGGAAGGGCATCCGGCGTAAAATCTTTGCCAAATCAAATATGCGGATCATAAATAAGACTTACATACCGGATCGGTCGAGGCCCGGGTTAACAACGACCGCCACCGGTACTGATAACCAGCAGGGTGTCGGTGGAAACTATGCTACTGTTGGGCGAAGGAGAAGGAGAGGGGGAAAGCATGTCCAGAGGCAGCTAGAGAGGAGGAAGGGTAGGCATGTGGAGGTGAGAGTTGGAACTTTGAATGTTGGCACTATGACTGGTATAGGGAGAGAGCTGGCTGACATGATGGAAAGAAGAAAGGTAGGCATACTGTGTGTGCAAGAGACCAGGTGGAAGGGGAGTAAGGCCAGGAGTATCGGAGGTGGCTTCAAACTCTTCTACCATGGTGTGAATGGGAGGAGTAAAGGGGTAGGGGTAATTCTGAAGGAAGAGTATGTCAAGAGCGTGCTGGAGGTGAAGAGAGTGTCAGACAGAGTGATGAGTATGAAGCTGGAAATTGAAGGTTTATTGCTGAATGTTATCAGCGCATATGCCCCGCAAGTTGGGTGTGAGATGGATGAAAAAGAAGAATTCTGGAATGAGTTGGACGACATGGTGGAGAGGGTACCCAAGGAGGAGAGAGTGGTGATTGGAGCCGACTTCAATGGACATGTTGGTGAAGGGAACAGAGGTGATGAGGAGGTGATGGGAAGGTATGGAGTCAAGAAGAGAAATGTGGAAGGACAGATGGTGGTGGATTTTGCGAAAAGGATGGAAATGGCTGTGGTGAATACATATTTCAAGAAGAGGGAGGAACACAGGGTGACGTACAAGAGTGGAGGAAAGTGCACACAGGTGGACTATATCTTATGTAGAAGGCGCCATCTAAAAGGGATTGGAGACTGCAAGGTGGTGACAGGGGAGAACGTAGCTAGGCAGCATCGGATGGTGGTCTGTAGGATGACTTTAGAGACCAAGAAGAGGAAGCGAGTGAAGACACAGCCGAAGATCAAATGGTGGAAGTTGAAGAAGGAAGACTGTTGTGTGGAGTTCAGGCAGGAGTTAAGACAGGCACTGGGTGGTAGTGAAGAGTTGCCAGATGGCTGGAAAACCACTGCAGAAATAGTGAGGGAGACAGCTAGGAAGGTACTTGGTGTGTCATCAGGACAGAGGAAGGAAGACAAGGAGACTTGGTGGTGGAATGAGGAAGTACAGCAAATTATACAGAGGAAAAGGTTGGCAAAGAAGAAGTGGGATAGTAAGAGAGATGAAGAAAGTAGACAGGAGTACAAGGAGATGCAGCGTAAAGCAAAGAGAGAGGTGGCAAAGGCAAAGGAAAAGGCGTATGGTGAGTTGTATGACAGATTAGACACTAAGGAAGGAGAAAAGGACTTGTACCGATTGGCTAGACAGAGGGACCAAGCTGCAAAGGATGTGCAGCAAGTTAGGGCGATCAAGGATAGAGATGGAAATGTGCTGACAAGCGAGGAGAGTGTGCTAAGAAGGTGGAAGGAATACTTTGAGGGGCTGATGAATGAAGAAAATGAGAGAGAGAGAAGGTTGGATGATGTAGGGATAGTGAATCAGGAAGTTCAGCGGATTAGCAAGGAGGAAGTGAGGGCAGCTATGAAGAGGATGAAGAGTGGAAAGGCAGTTGGTCCTGATGACATACCTGTGGAGGCATGGAGATGTTTAGGAGAGATGGCAGTGGAGTTTTTAACTAGATTGTTTAACACAATCCTGGAAAGTGAGAGGATGCCTGAGGAGTGGAGAAGAAGCATACTGGTACCGATTTTCAAGAACAAGGGCGATGTGCAGAACTGTAACAACTACAGAGGTATAAAGTTGATCAGCCACAGCATGAAGATTTGGGAAAGAGTAATAGAAGCTAGGTTAAGAGGAGAGGTGACGATCAGCGAGCAGCAGTATGGTTTCATGCCACGAAAGAGCACCACAGATGCGATGTTTGCTTTGAGAATGTTGATTGAGAAGTATAGAGAAGGCCAGAAAGAGTTGCATTGTGTCTTTGTAGATTTAGAGAAAGCTTATGACAGAGTGCCGAGAGAGGAGGTGTGGTATTGTATGAGGAAGTCAGGAGTTGCAGAGAAGTATGTAGGAGTGGTGCAGGATACGTATGAGGGAAGTGTGACAATGGTGAGGTGTGCGGTTGGAATGACAGATGGGTTCAAGGTGGAGGTGGGATTACATCAAGGATCGGCTCTTAGCCCTTTCTTGTTTGCAATGGTGATGGACAGGTTGACGGACAAGATCAGGCAGGAGTCTCCATGGACGATGATGTTCGCGGATGACATTGTGATCTGTAGCGAGAGTAGGGTGCAGGTTGAGGAGAGCCTGGAGAGGTGGAGGTATGCACTGGAGAGAAGAGGAATGAAAGTCAGTAGGAGCAAGACGGAATACCTATGCGTGAATGAGAGAGAGGACAGTGGAATGGTCAGGATGCAAGGAGTGGAGGTGACAAAGACATCTGAGTTTAAATACTTGGGGTCAACTGTCCAAAGTAACGGGGAGTGCAGTAGAGAGGTGAAAAAGAGAGTGCAGGCAGGTTGGAGTGGGTGGAGAAGAGTGTCAGGAGTGATTTGCGACAGAAGGGTATCAGCAAGAGTTAAAGGGAAAGTTTACAAGATGGTTGTGAGACCAGCTATGTTATATGGTTTGGAGACAGTGGCACTGACGAAAAGACAGGAGGCGGAGCTGGAGGTGGCAGAGTTGAAGATGC
>NC_079213.1:82172974-82190474 GCF_029633865.1 Lampris incognitus
AAATAACATCAACAGCAGTGTCCAAGCAGGGCTGCCACCAGCTGACAGTATGACACAATCCTAAAGCTGTCTGGAACTGAAATTGGACATTATTTTTACATAAGAAAATTAATCACCATACACTTTTGGTGAGTAAGTACACTTTTTTGGGGGGACATTTTTCTTCCCCTTTTTCTCCCCAATTGTACCTGGCAAATTACCCCACTCTTCCGAGCTGTCCTGATCGCTGCTCCGCCCCCTCTGCCAATCTGGGGAGGGCTGCAGACTACCACATGCCTCCTCCCAAACATGTGGAGTCGCCAGCCACTTCTTTCCACCTGACAGTGAGGAGTTTCGCCAGGGGGACGTAGTGCATGGGAGGATCACGCCATTCCCCCCAGTTCCCCCTACCCCCTGAACAGGCGCCCCGACCGACCAGAGGAGGCGCTAGTGCAGCGACTAGGACACATACCCACATCCAGATTCCTACCTGCAGACACAGCCAATTGTGTCTGTAGGAATGCCCGACCAAGCCAGAAGCAACACAGGGATTCGAACCGGGATCCCCGTGTTGACAGGCAACAGAATAGACCACTATGCTACCCAGATGCTCCGAGTCAACACACTTATCTCTAACGTTGCATCGCTACAGTGTGACACTGCACAATTGTACATTATGCCATTTAATACAATGGTGCAACAAAAACAGGGGGGAAGGAAAAAAGTTTTACATATATAAATATATATATGAATAAATTTCTGACAACTCAGACAGTTTGAGTTGTCATCGTGACTCTACCTCAATGTCATCAAGGGGCTATTCCTGTTCATTTAATGTTGAGAGAGGTGGAATGATTCTAATTCTGATGGCTTCCTGTTATGCCGATGCCAGTGCTGCTTGTGAATTCAAAGAGTGACTGCCATGACATATTATTTACAGATTTCCATACCTATCGTAGTATTCAGTGACTAGCCATTTTGCCAGAGGTCTGTCTTTGTATTGTGCACTCTCAGAGGCCTCAGTACATCGGCAGCATAACATAAAAAGATGCAGAGAGTCTTGTGGACAGGCAGACAGATAGGCAGACTGAGAACAATGTGAGCACACAGGGAGATTAAAAAAAAGATGAACAGGGAACAACAAAAGCAGACGGACAGCAAAGCCCAGACACATCCAGTCGGTCAGCCAGAAAACCAGCCGTGTAAGATGGAAAATGCATAATCCTGGAGCATAATACAAAACTGTGTTGTCCCTGTTCGGTGAGTGGCAGACAATGGGATGGCCATGTTCTCTCATCTACCGAGGCCTTGTTCTCAGGGTTTCAATTAGGGCCTCCTGATTTCCCCTGGGGTTCCTCCCCCTCATGGAGATGCCTCATTAACAGAGAAAACACACACACACCCACACACACACATACATATTCTCTCCACTGCTTACCCCTGACTTCTCATCGAAGATTTTGATCCCTCCGAAAGAAACAGTCAGAAACACTTTCTGTTTATGTTCCCCTTTGGACCGCGCTGCTGCAGCAAAACCCTGGCAAAAGAGAGATAGATGGACAGAAAGACAGAGGGGCATAAAGGTGAACAGACGGTCAGACAAATAGACAAAAGGCAGGGCTAGCGCAGGAACACACACATAAGCGGTACCCGCGGGGTCATGTAACAGTAGATGCGGTACAATATGTCTCATAAGCGGTCATTTGCAGCCCTCTCACTCTGTTCCAAGGTGAAGAGCAGTAGTAATAACAGGAGACTCACAAAAGGAGGAAAGAAAAGGGAGAAGAGGAAAGATCAGAGAACTCGGGGAGAAAGGGAGGATTGTAGGAGAGAGGGAGGAGCAGTGTGAAAGAAGAGGAGGAGAGATCAGAGAAAAGGAGTTGATGGATTTCCTGTCTGAATAAATGAGAGGGAGGGAAGCTGTTTGATCAATGAGCTGTCTATCCTCTTCTTTCCCTTCTACACCTGGGGTGAATTGAGTTTTCACTAGATGTAGGCAAAACATAAATACATTTTTCAGAATTAATTTATCTTTTGCAGTTAGTACATAGCACATTTCCTGAAAGCATAGTCATGACATTTCATGTGTTCATTTATAAGTAATAACAGAGACATCCTTCTCAGTGAAACAAAACATACAGTGTCTTGGATGGAACGCGCTACTGCTACTGAACCCAAGAGAGTAAGGAATTAATACATTTGTATTCTGTAGATTTAGGCCATGTGTCCACCAGAGACATGTAAAAAATGTGCCAGTTATATGTCTGTATTATTTTCTATGGAAAGGTCGGGTTTTGAGCACTCACAATCCAATGAAGGGACCTCCGCTTTTTCAAAGATAAAACAAGTTTAGCTTTTGCTGAAGTGCATAACTCATCAATGTAATTTCTCGTTCTGACAACCAATCAGAATGAATCAGAGGCGGGACCAGAGAGGACACTAGCTCTACTTTGTCAATGCAGAGAGAAGTGAGAGTAAACAAAATAAATCAAATCAAAAAATAGTGTTGATAACAGAAAACCCCAGTTTATTTGACATTTCATATGCATATTATCATAACATGAATAGAGAGAAGGCAGGAGGAGGAATATTTCTTCTGTCGTGCAACTTAACTCATTATGCAGCAACAAATACCACGCATTTCCTTCCACCTCTCATCACCCACTTTCTCACACAGTGCTATCCAGCCGTTAGCACTAGCATGTGTGGTTATTGTTATAGTGGTAAAACAACACATTTCAAATACAAGAAGTTAAAAATGACTTTAAATATTTTGCCTAGAGCTAAAAAAAACCCCTCCTTCCCCTTTGAAGTAGAGCTGGTTAACTAATATAATATTTGAATGAATTTAGACGTGCCAATAATTTTTGGACCTGGTATTCACAAGCTTTCTCTTTATCCTCTCTTTCCTCTTAACCATCTCTTGCTTCATTGCCAATTATATTCTTCACCTCTGCCTTTTATCCTCACTTTAGCATGCCCTCTTCATCCTTCCCCTGTATTTCTGTTCCTGTCCATGCAAATGAGACACTCACCCTAATCACCCTCTCACCCATATGGCTTACCTCTTCTCCTGCTTGTCCTATTTATCTTCAAATTACAGCCTTGTGGCCTTCCACTTTCCTACTTCCTCACTTGCTTAACTATTTGCATAGACAAATTGAAGCTGAGGGGTGCACATCCTCTGTACCTTGTATAGCAACCACATTTACCGTTGACTTGCTATCTTTGAAATTGTGCAGTGGTTTCTGTGGGTCGTGGGACTTGACCAGCAAATTGTAAGCCTATGTAAATTTTCTCTGAGAAAAAAAAGTACTGAAATTGGACTTTCAAACCCATACCCACACACAATGGGAGAGAGAGAGTGAGACAGCGAGACAGAGATATTGCCCTTACCTTTAGCTTCATCATTGAGTCCTGGCAGAGCTTGTCTCCACGGGCAGCGGTGACCTCGTCCAAGCCGATGAGCTTGGCCTTGTAGCGGACGCCATCACCCTTAAAACGCCTGATGAGAGCCGCCTCACTGCGATCCTGCCCTGAAGACACACACGCATACACACACGAGGAGAGCCAGGAGTGAGTCACTCTTCTCTGGTGACAACAAGGTCTAATTTTGCAGTCGACATCCTCCAGTCAAGGATCTGCATCCACCCTAGACGGGTACCATAACCAAGGGCTCATTAATCCCGTAAATGACAAAAGATTTCGGAACAGAAATGTAACAAAAAAATAAATAAAAAATACAGTAGAACAGCTTAAATCAGCTAGAATGAAAAATGCCATTATTTTAACAGTTTTGGGTTTTCAATGTTTAATAACTGCGAAAGAAAAAAGATACTGACCTGCCGTTCCCTGAATTCTCCTCAAATTGCATATATTTGCATTAAAATGAGTTTTAGATCAATTGCACACAAAAAAGTTATGATAAGATCTACCTAAAACGATCATGAGTGGTAAAAATGACAGCGCGTAATTTCACGTCATGTCACTATTTATGACGTGTGTTGGCCGCGTCATTTCCTTCGCGAAGTTCGTCGCTCTGTCCTAGAAACACACAGGCATTGTCCAGTGCGGAGTAATAGTCCATGGGCCAGACGATATTTCGGTACACTCAAGGTGGCAAAACTTACTTATAATTTTTGAAAGGATCCATGTCTGTAGATGATATTTCATTTAACACATCTTTCTGCAATTTTCGCCTAAACTATATACTTTCTTTTAGCCCTGTGGCATCTAGGAATATCAGGGACACAAAACACAAAAACTAGAATACTCACAGGACTGTAAAGATTCAGAAAATGTATAATATACCCATACTATTTCATTGTGTGAGGTGATTGTGAGCCTTAAATGAGAACTAGACCAAAGCCAGTTAGGTCACAAACTGGTCTCTATACATTTGTTTAAATACACAATCAAAATACATGATAAAAAGGAATACCATAGTGAGGTAATGAACTATTTTAATATTTTAAACAACATTGACATTTACATATACTTAGTCAATGATACATTAATCCCATATCATTAGTGGGTATATGTAATGGTAATGGGTAGGGTAATGGGTATATGTGAATATGGTTACATTATTGTTATCAAGCTCTGGGTAACCAAGTCCAGAATCAACATCCTGTGCATCAATAGACTACTACCACAGTAATACCATCAGAATCATCACACTGTCATTCATCAAACTGCTCGTTTCTCTCATCATCTGACTCCCCAAGTTCAAAGTCCAGTTCTGGACCATCCTGCTGTTTTTGGTTACTGCAGGTCTGTAACCAGCACATGTCTGTGCATGGAAGTCCATTTGACAGGCACATGCAGCTTGGCATTTTGCATGAATGCACACACTTGCATGTTAGCATTTCCAAGACCACATCTGGTGCAGGTGGGGAGCGCATCCAGTAAATGGCCAGCTTGCCTTTATCGTCTGTCCATCCATACTCAGTAGGGCTTGGCACCACAGGGTTAGCCTGCAGACAGCACTTCCATATTGCTGCCTGATAGTTGGCTCGTTGAACATGCATAAAGAGACAGTCTCTACATGGTGGCAGCTGGCTGGACTCAACCTCTCCCCTTTTGGTGCAGAAGAGCTGGTAACGCAGTTTGTTCACCTCAGCAGTGCTGCTATTAGCAACATACATCCGACAGGTGAACTGCTCAATTTTCTGGAACAGCTCATCACTCACATTCCATGTCTGTCCCAGTTGACTAAAAGTCTCTTGGCAGGAAGTGTGCTTTCTCACTATCTTCAGGGCATTCAGCTTCCCTCGACCAGCGAATGCACTGACAGTGTCGCAGCCTGTGAAGGCATGTAAGCCAATTAGGCTGTCACAGATGCTGTCTCCAAGTGAACTTGCCAGTTTGGTGATGTCGACAAACCGTGTGCGGTTCTGAGTCCCACACTTCTGGTAGATGGGACAGGTGATGTCCTTCTGGAAGCCAAGACAAAGCACCATGACGTCAGTGTCCTCAGCTGTGATGATAACTGACTTTGAGCCCGCATTTGCTGCATGCAATGCATGCAGGAGCAGACGGGTGTCAGCTTCTTCATGTGTGGAGTGCAGTTCTGCTGCTTCCTCACACCCATCTTCTGTCAACTTGTAGCAGGTTTCCTCACAGGTCATGTACAACACCTTGCCATGCAGCATAGCTCTGTATCGTGGGAGTTTCCACTCTTCCACCAGAAACTTGATGAGACTGGTCTTGTTGGAGGAACTGCACAGAAATTTTCTCCACTGCTGGACGTGGTGTCCCCCTGCAAGATTCTTGTACTGGAGAGTGATGTCTCCACCCCGGTTCAGTCGTTCAGCATCTTTGATCGAAGTCTGGTGATAGACATCAAAAACAACATCAATCCTCCCACTCTGTGCTCCCTCATGGAGGACCTGGGTCAAGGCTGACTCTGCCACCAGTGCAAAGGTTTTGTTGTTGCCATTCATTTTTTGGACCAGGCTCATCCCATCAATGATGGAAGTAGATGGGATTGGGATGTCTTCTGCAGGAGATACATTCTTTTCAAGCTCTCTGGCAAGTGCAGCCTTGTTTGTTTTTCGTAAGGACCCATCAGCATTTGCCAGTGCCCATGGTAGTGGGCCCAATGGGTAGGCAAGGACATCCTTCAGATTCACCTTCCTGCTTTCAGCCACCAGGATCATGTGACTGAAAAGGTTTCTATCTGCCTTCAGAACCACATCCTGTGCTTTCTTTCCATGAGCTTGTTTTGTGCTGACATTGGAGAATGTTTTCAGACTTTGCTTGGTCATCTTGTCGTGGAATTTCACAGGTGGTGGGTCTGCATCTAACCTTGTTTGCTGGAATGCTTGGTAGGCCTCTTCTCCTTTCTCAAGAGCTCTCAAGAGATCTATGGTCACATCAGGTGGAGCCATGTTGCCAGTGGAGAGGCTAACCAAATCAATCTCATCAGGGGACATAGGATTGAGCCAGTTATTCTCCATAAGGTCCATGAGAGACTGGACATCTGCTTCATCTCTCTTGATCCTTGGACTCTGTAGATCTGGATGAGACCATTTTCACCTGCCTTGACCTGTCAGGTCTCTCAGCTGTCTGAGGTACATGCTTCTATACTCAGCTGTGAGATAATATTTGGTCACAGCTCCTGGCTTCAAGCTGAATCCCTTTGTCCCGCCAGCTGTTTGGGTGTCTTTGTTCACCGTTTCTTCTATAGCTTGGTCAACAGGGATTCGGCCAAAGGGATTGGTGGAGCCCAGTTGGACTGAGAAGCCTCCTTCCATGAATTCTGTGTACACATCTGGGTGTGTGATGGGCAGCTCAGACATCTGGGCGTAGTAGTAGGGGAGGTAGTGTGCATAATTCATCCTGTCATAAGCAAAGCACCATGGGATCATTGCTCGAATGCTAGCCAAGTGTAGCATCCAGTCTCCCTCTCTGGATGCTCGGATGAGCCCCAACAAGATTTCAACCATGTCCAAATAGGACATCCAGAAGTTCGAGAGGCTGCCGTTTCCACCTCTAAGGAACTCACGGTAGACTTCAAATAGATCCATGATGCGTGTACAAGAGCTGTTCTCGAGGACCTCCTTCAAAGCATGTTGTGAGACTTCTTTCCCAAGGCTGTCAATGGTCTTCAGTGTCTCATTCAGGTGAACCATGTCATTCCTGTGAGTTTCTTCCAACCAGGACAGGAAACCATTCAAGGTCAGTCGCATGAGAGCCTCACACAGGAGCTTGTGTAGTCGCACTGCCCTGTTGTACTTGCGGCCATCCATAACACCAGCAATTGAGCCTTCTGCAATCATGCCAGACTCAATGCAGAGGTCTTTGAGTCCAGCATCTTGGAAACGCTTTCCTATTATTGCCAGCAGTGTGCAGATGGTGTGGAATACCCCAAGCCTAACGATGATATCATGGAACTTGTCATGGTGTTTCCATGTGATCTCGACAGCCTTCGCATACAGGGCTTGGTCAAAGACACAGACAATCTTCCTCAGGCCTAAGCACTGCATGATGCTCGGTGACTGGTTAAGCACCTCGTTGACAGTAGACATTTGTGTCGCTGGAGCATTGATGGTAGGTAGATAGCCTATATTGTCGGGGATGACCGTCATCTCTCCTCGAGTCAGGATGTTGAAGCCTGTCCAGCTGCTGACTGACTGTTCTTCTTGTTGTGACATGCGTGCTAGGATCCAAAGAAGGTTTTTCTCTCTGGCAAGCTTAGTATTGGCTGCAGTATCGGCATCTGACTTTTTGCTTTGTGGTGGCCCTACCCGTTGTCCAGCATTGTAAGTTGGTAACATTGGTGGGGGTCCATCAATGCTTCTCTTCTTTGTTTTGGGAACAGTGGGCATGGGTTGGACAGGAAGTGGGTTGACTGGCTTTGCTTGCACAGCAATCCCATTGACTCTGTGAGATGTTCCCTCACCACTGACAGTTTCTTCAAGACGGTCGATATTGTCCCAGGCTAAAGTTGTGAATATGCCAGGATGGATGTTAGCTGGAAGGGCAATGCCACTCCCTGATGATGAGAGTTTCTGGAGACACAGGGCAGTGTTGATCTCTTCCATCTGTGAATAGGACACACTGTGACCAAGTCGGTTGAGGATGTTTATCAACTCTACATTTCCTGTCAACGATTTGACACTGAATGGCAGAACAATGTGCTTGGAAGGCTTGGTATTTCCACATGTCACTGCATATACTATGTCATGGCCAAATGACTGCAGAAGGCACTGCACTCTCTGGGATGCATGATCAGGATCATTTGAGCCTGTGAGTAGAGAGTACAGGAAGATAATGAGCGACTCTGGAATGGTAGGACATTCTGCTTCTGGTTTGACTTCAGGCGGCCAGGTTTGAGGAACATCTTGACTTTTAATGTCTGCTCTCAATTTGATGGCTGCTTTGGCTATAACATCTTGTGCACTGACACTTTTCAGGGTCTGCAGCTCCCTTTTGAGAGACTGATTTTCTTTGGCAAGTTCCCTCATGGACAAGTTATCGGGATAGAGGAGGAATTTTCCTTTCTCATCAGGGAATATCTGCAAGACTCCAGCAAACTCACTCTCCAGGTTTCGCCTTATGTGCTTCTTGGTTGATTCCTTGACTTGGGTAATGCCTTGGGAGTTCATTGAAGCTACCAGTCTAGAAGAGAGATCAGTCATTGTCATCACTTGAGGATTGCCAAAAAGCTCCATCCTGATGAAGAGGAACAGCTCGTTGTATGCCTTATTCACAGCAGCTTCATACTGGGCTGCAGCATCATCATCTTCATTGCTGGCAACCTCTCCTTTGGAAACCTCTTCTTTGGTGTAAAGTCTATAGCATGACCTGTGGTAGTGCCCTTCAGCTGCTACAAGGTCTCTACTCACAATGGCAAGGATTCTGCTGTCCCTTTTCTTTGTGGCTGCACTCCTGATCTTTGCATCAGCTCGCAGTTCTCGACACTGCGCCAGTACTTCTCTCGTATTCTGTCTCTTGGAATATTTGCTGTTTTACTGACAAAATATGCACTCTGCATCATAAGTCCTAGATGTACTTGGAGCATGTCGAGCTACTCTCTTAGATTGTTTCTCTTCAGCAGAGACACAACTTTTCTTTTCTTTTGCAAGGAGGCCATCAAGAATTTGCTTCATAGTGAAGATACTGCGACACTTTCTGTGGTAGTAGATTGCTGGAATCTGTCCCTCAGGAATGTCTTTTGCCAGTTTCAAAACTGGTGCATGATTTCGTATCTGAGCTGCCCTGAACAGAGTTCTCCATGAGTCGACACTTTGTAGTGAAACCAGCTTATCTGTATCATCAGAACAGTGGATAATGCACTCCACCCGTGGGCGCTTTGGTATTGGGTAAAAACTTGCTTGTTCACCAGTGGCCATATTCAGTCAGTTTTCACCTGCCACATACAAACAAATACATGTAACTTAGGTGTATGAACACTACTAAAACAAAGTTTACTTTGCTTCACCAGCGTCATATTACCATTATTTATCTTACATAGCCACAAATAGATACATTACCTAGTTGCTATGCAACAGCTGTATTTTGTCCACATGAGGCCGCTAAAATCAACACAAGATGAAAGTTCCTCGTAGCCACTTTAACTAATCATATTAACATATAAATTAAAAGAACATGCTAACATTATGGGAAATTAGCTTACAATCTTCTCCAGAGTGAAACAAGAAGATAGATACCAGTTTCCTCTATATGTGTTTAGTAGAAAGCTATCTGGCTGCACGTTAGCCTAGCTTAGCACAATGAATGGAAGTACACAGTACTGGTTATCCTTGGTTGTTGGCCAACTAAGAACTGTCCCAGAGTTTAAGCTAGGCTAATCCGTACCAGGGGTGTTGAAATGCTATATTTGTAAAAATCTGGGCAAATACACAATCGTGAGAGGCACAGAAACAGGTTTCCTGAAAGAAAAATGAAATAGCTGCTCATTTGGAAAGGTTATCATGTATTATTTTACTTCTGTTAGTGTACCAAATAAAATGGCACCAGTGAAGTTGTGTCACCTTGGGTGATATCGATATCTGGTCTGACCCATGGACTAACTGGCTTTGGTCTAGTTAGTTTCTTAGTAATAATGCCCTTCTAATTTAAGGTTCACAATCACCTCACACAATGAAATAGTATGGGTATAGTATACATTTCCTGAATCTTTACAGTCCTGTGAGTATTCCAGTTTTTGTTTTTTGTGTCCCTGATATTCCTAGATGCCACAGGGCTAAAAGAAAGTATATAGTTTAGGCGAACATTGCAGAAAGATGTGTGTTATTGACGGGTTGAAGAGCTCAAGTGACCTCTATATTTGTGAGAAATATCCACAACAGGGCTTGAATGAAAGCTAAGAAGGTCCCCCTTTAAAATGATACCAAAGACAATATTATAGAACATTGAAAAATGTCCTGACCATGAGGCTAAAACAGGATATGCACCAGCGTCTAAAATGCAATTTACTTTAGGGGGTGGTTAACTTCATGAGCTGATAACTGTGATACAGCTGCCACTTAGGAATGGTTATCATACCAAAATATCATCTACAGACATGGATCCTTTCAAAAATTATAAGTAAGTTTTGCCACCTTGAGTGTACCGAAATAGGAAATTTTGGGCTCTGGCCCATGGACTATAATAGTCTACATTTCATTCTGGATTACACGTCTGGGTACAGCCGCCGCTTCAGACGCACCATGGCCACCACCGAGGCGCTGCATTATTTACAGACGTTGGACAGCGGCGATTTTCAATTATTTGAAAAATAGTATTTAAGTGGTTAAAATGTTAATTTTGGTGTCAGTTAGTTTCCTAACAGACACACTAACATATGTAATGCATTAATGTCTCAATTGGGTATTTAACTTGACAGAATATAGAGTTTATAAACCGTGGGCGATCATTTTCGTTCTAGTAGTTTCTAAGTTCCAGTCGTAGTTTGGGACTGTTTCAATATTTATTTATTATTATTTTTATTTATTTTTAAATTTCACGTTTTATAGGCCTTGTTAAATTTGTTAAATTAGCAGGATGTATTTTCCCTTTTGTTTTTCAGGTAATATTTTCACTTTTTCTACTTTGCTATTCAAGTTCGACCATGTCTCTCTGAAGTTTAAATTGCTTAAAAATAGTATTACAGTTGTTAAATGTTAATTTTGGTGTCAGTCGTTTCTTAACAGACATACTAACATTTGCAAAGCATTGCTATCTCAACTGGGGTTTTAACTTGACAGAATATAGATTTCATGGTGCTACCATTAGATTTCACATATAGCACCCCCGGCTTGGTCGGGCATCCTGCAGACACAATTGGCCAGGTCTGTGGGTGGGAAGCCAGATGTTGATATGTGTCCTGGTCGCTGCACTAGCGCCTCCTCTGGTCGGTCGGGGCGCCTGCTGGGGAGGGGGGGGGCTGGGGGGAATAGCGTGATTCTTCCACATCCCCGGCGAGGGGTCCTCCCTATAGTCCCCGGGTCATATAGTCCCCGGGTCGTATGTTCCCCGCTTTGTATGAGACCGGGGAATATCGGACCTTTTTGTATACAGAGGGCCCTATATTCCCCACTTTTCCCCAAAAGGGTCCTATGTTCCCCGTTTTGTATGTGCAGGGGAACATGGGACCTTTCTTTATAAAGAAAGGTCCTATGTTCCCCGGTCAGCAGGTTTGACGCTGTTTGGCGCAAAAAGTGCATTTTCAATAATGCATTATTTAGGGCAGATTATTAAGAAGACAATGAATCATACGATTTCTATTTTTATATCACAAAAACGAATTCACAAAGTCCAGGTTGGCTAAAGTATGTGGAAACTTTCGACACTAAACCAATTTCAACTTGTTAGGCTATAGCCTATATTTGGGCGCATAACCCACACGGGAGTTCTCTGATATTTATGCGTGAAATGTGTCACTTATCGAGGAAAATGCGCCTCACCGAGTAGGTGAGCTGGCTCGTCTGTGTCTGAATGTAATATAGTAAGCCTATGCTCCTTGGGCAATTGTACCCGGGCATAGCTCAGTCGGTAGAGCCCTCGCCTATGGACCACAAGGTCGTGAGTTCGATCTCGGGTCCCGCCAACTCAGCGTATGAGTAGCACATAGTGCGAGAAGTGCTGGGAGCTGAGGATAGGTGTTTTGTTCCGTCCTCAGCAGTCCATCTCCCAGAGGTCTAGCGCATTGTACCAGGGATAGACTCCTGCGAAAGCTAGCTGATACCGACAATAGGCCAATTCCGACCCACCTCTTCTATGTTCCCTAGAAAGCCGTCGTTCCCATCATAACCACACCAGCTTATTGGGAAAAGCATCTGGCAGATATTAGATAGAAACCATCTGCTCAGTAAGGCCGTTTAAGCATCATAATTGTAATGATAATAATAATAACATAATAATAATAATAATAATAATGATAATAGCTTAATAATAATAATGATGATGATGATAATAATAATAATAACAATACAGCCTTATATTAGAAATGCTAAAAATTGGATAATTGAAATATTTATAATTATAAAGTAGGCTAATATAGCATGGTAATAACAATAAAATAATAACAATATCTTCCTGGTCTCTTAAGATTTTAAGATGCTGTATGCTACAGAAATAACGGGACATAGGCCCCTAGGCTAATGAATACGCCTTTTTGACAAAATATGAATGAAAGGCTAATCAACAACGCTAAAGCTGAATCACAAAACACATATTGCTCGAAAAATAATTTATAAATAGCCAAATGCACACATGATTTCGAGTTTGGAAATATTTAAAACTTGTCGTGGATGTGTGGTCATCTGCACGCAAGTTTCCTGGTGTTCTAAACCATATGATCAAAATTCACCAATGTCTAAACCGCCCGCCAACTTGCAACAATTTGCAACAATCGGTTGTTATCGGCGATAACTCGTGGACTCACTGTCATGTGCTTACTAGCCTACAAGAAGACAAACAATGGCGATAGTTATGGATGTTGATCGAGGGGGCAAAGTGTTGGTACATGAGAACTTCAGATATCAGAAGCCCCGCACCAATCAAGACACCATTAGATGGAGGTGCTGGAGGTGGAACTGTAGAGTGCCACTGATCACAAATAGATTTGAAGTGGAGGACGTGGATGCTAACATTATTGTGCACGATGTTGGGGAACACGTGCATCCCCCTGACGGAGAAATGGTGCACCGTGCAGAATTCCGACAGGGGGTGATTGCAGAAGTTGCGAGGGAGCCAACAGTCCCAATCAGAAGGATCTATAATGCGCAAAGGTTTTAGCCCCTCTTTGTTGAGTAGCCTAATGGACTAGGACTACTCATTTTGCTTTTTTGAAGAAGAAAAAAGCCTTAACGTTAGGCTAGTTAGGCCTTGGAGATTTTTGTTTTAGACCATGCCTTTTCTGGGGGGCTTCTGCCATAGACCAACCCTTTTTCAGCCAAGCTTTTACTAGAAGCATTTTGTTATTAATAGCCTATTATCAGTGTTACTATTGATAGTATTATGCCTGTAATTGTTATTTGTTATTAGGCCTCTTCTATAATTAGACTATTATTATTATTATTATTATTAGGCTGTCGTTGTTATTATTTATTTATTATTATTATTATTGATATCATTACTATTACTATTATTATTATTATTATTATTATTAAAGAAGAACATCAAAGGATGTAAGGTAGCACTCAAAAAACAAAGACACAATTCTCTAATTTACCATTTCATTGTTTGGCATCAGTCATTAACTTGGCCGGGTGGTCTTCTTCAGAAACCTTAATGACTGATGCCAAACAATAAAATGGTGAAATAGAGGACTGCCTCTGTTATTTTTTTACCATTTGGTGAGTGTTACCTTACATCCTTTGATGTTCGTCTTTGATTCATGTTTTTGGTTTAGCACAGGGGTGGCTAACCATGTGCCGTGGAGAGCCATGTGTATGCAGGTTTTCATTCCAGCCGGACTCCACACCAGGTGATTTCACTGATTAGCAACCCTTCAACTAAAGAGGAAGAATGTATCAGTGAAATCACCTGGTGTGGAGTCGGGTTGGAATGAAAACCTGCATACACATGGCTCTCCATGGCACATGGTTAGCCACCGCTGGTTTAGCACCTCCACAAGCCTTTAGTTTTTTGAGAAGCACATATTATTTTTATTAGGCAATTAGCCTATTGTGTAAGGTAGGCGGCCCCTGTTGATGGATACTTTGTGCTGGTCCTAAATTCCAAGTCCTGGTCTAAGTTCTCTGCCTAAAAAGTTCATCATTAAAGTCTTTTTGAAAGAAAGTCTGCCAAGTGATTTAATATGGAAAACGAACTGCAAAGTAACAAGAAAGTGGCTGAAGTGTCCAGTGCTGTGCAAATTGAACTTTGAGCGAAGGTGGAAATGGCTAGGTTATACTGGTAGGCGGGCCTACTGCAAGACAAACTTGCGTTGATTGCCGACTGTCCATGCTGAGCCGGAGAGCCAACTAACTAGGCCTACTGCAGTAAATATTGGTAAGAACTAACAATAAAGCAAATTACAGCCTCCTCTAGGCCGAATTTGGATACGCACTCAAGGTGGCCTGCGATATACAACAGCCAACAATGGTAATACGGCCTAATTTAATCAGCGGAGGAATAGATTGTCGTAGCCTACAACTCAGCCATGAGCCCAGTTTTTATTATTTTGGACCCGTTAAGGAAATAATTTGCAAAAAGGGTTCTAAGTTCCCCGGTTTGTTCCTCGATTGGCAATAGCGGGGAATATAGGACCCTTTATTTGGAAAAAGGTCCTATGTTCCCCTGGAAACAGCGGGGAATATAGGACCCTTTTTCCAAAAGAGGGTTCTATGTTCCCCGGTGTCTATTGCAACGGGGATTATAGGACCTTTTTAGGGGAAAACGGGGAATATGGGACCCTTTTTTTTCCAAAAGGGTCCTATAGGACCCGGGGACTATAGGCACGGCCCCCCCGGCGAAACTCCTCACTGTCAGGTGAAAAGAGGCGGCTGGCGACTCCACATGTATCGGAGGAGGCATGTGGCAGTCTGCAGCCCTCCCCGGATCGGCAGAGGGGGTGGAGCTGCAAACCTCAGAAGAGTGGGGTAATTGGCCGGATACAACTGGGGAGGGAAAAAAAAAAGGGGGGGGGATCAAAAAAAAAGATTTCACATATAGCGGCATTGACCGTGGTGTTATATGATTGGCTTGGCACTGGTCAATACAGTTAGACATGTGAATCAATGAAGTTCAGTGGGATTAAAGACCAAACAGTGACCCCTGGATTGCCTCAGGAAAACATCTCTCAGTTGATGCCCTTCCCATCACTGTTCTCTGTGCTGGCAGTTCTCTCTCCCACCAAATAATGGCATGACATTTTGTTCTTATCTCCCCTGTCTCTCTCAGTCCTCCCTCACGCTCTCCATTGTGGGAGAGATTGTCAGTATTGTGTGCACATGTGAGTTCATGTCAGTATTAGTGTGTTCATTGACCTTGCACTAGTTTGGTGAGACTGTGCGTTATCTCCTGAAGTGAGTACAACGCTCCTCTTCAAGCACACAATAGAACGAGAAAGTGAGAGACAGCGAGAGAGAGAGAGAGACCACTCATCATGCTCACTCGCTCACATTCCCCATTGTCTCCATCTTCCTCCCCCTCTTTCGCCAATTCTCTTTTTGTCTCTATCTACTGACTGCAGTGCTTACACAAAAGCAAAACCGTTACTCATTGGAAAATTGTTTATGGGCATGTTTCTGCATCTGTATACGATGTGTGCGCGCTCATTGTGTGAGTATGTGTGTGTGTGTGAGTGCAATAGTGAGAGGGAGAGGCGTAATGATAATGCAGCATATTCAGATAATATATTGAGGCATTAGTTCAGTGCTATATAGCAGCGTGACTCTTGAAAGGTCATAGTCAAGTGATGGAGAGTTCCCACTCCTCCTCTACTCGTTTCTCACTTTCCCTCCATTCATCCAGAGGCTCGACAGCATGCCAGCGCAGTGCACTAGTGATGAAGCCTGTAACAATGGGCCAGGGCATAATAAATACATTATTATGTACATTACACCATGGGATCATCTCTGCCTAACACTTTATATGCTATCATATACCCATATAAACACATTTTTAATGCTTTATTTTGCAACCACTAAATTAAATCATGTTTGTAACAGGACTCGTTATTCAATTATACCGGGCAACTTGCCACGTCAGACTGAACAACAATTTGTTGGTCAGTTTTTTATAGATAGCCTGCAACGGGCAAGTCTCTACCACTGAGTCTGGGAACGAGTTCAAGGTTACCAAGGATGAGCACTTCTGGCTCACAAACCACACCAATGACTAACGAGCAGCTAAGGGTTGATGCTGAAACTCAATTGGTTTATCTAAGAGGGCTCCTGGCAATTACATTAAAGGTCAAATGGGCAAACTGTCTACAGGAAAATCACGTTTTTTTCTGCTCTCCATTGACCCCCCAAAAGAGAAGAAAACATGCCTGTATGTGCACATGCACGCTGGACGTGGGTTCATGCACAGTCGCATGACTACTTCGCTGAAATGGGGTAAAGCTGATGCTAGCAGCCTAAAAAGCGTTAAAAGGTCCCTAGTCCTCAGAGACAAAAGAGATGAACGGTGTCTTTATTCTGGAGAAGGAAGGAGGGAGCGGCCTTACATCGCTCCTCTGTGTTGCGTCTCAGCTGGGCCGAGATGAGGGTAAGTGATTAACCACCAGAGGAACGCTCTGTGCAATGCAGGGACGTTTGAAGCCATTTAAATATTTCCTTCATTAGACATCAAAAGGATTGCGTTGTACACACACACACACACACACCCGCACGCACACCCGCACGCACAAAGCGACAGTCAACAGCGGTGACCGCGCTCCTCTCCGCTCCTCATCCCTCTGGAGATCGTCTCTTCATGTCAGCAACATGAAAAAGTGCAGTGTGGCAGTGCTGGTGTGTAGAGAAACACATTAAACACACATTCTTACATATTCCTTTTGAACCCCAGCACATGCTGCCTGTCAGCAGACACACACAAGAACACGGGGAATCCCTGTGTACTCCGGCTGAGAACCAGCTTAGGCGCTTGCCTTTGGTATTACTGCATCAAGTTTTGTCATCAATCAATTGTCACTTTTTTTCCCATCTACAAGATATTCTGTAATAATTACACACACACACACACACACACACCCACCCACCCACACCCCCCCACACACACACACACACACACACACATTACTGCGGTTGTGAAGAGAAGTATGTGAGCAGCAAGCACGTGTGCGTTTGTTTCCATGCACAGTTGTGTGGGCATACGGGTTTGTGCACTGACATTGAACACAGGTGAGAGTGTGTCTGTATGCTTGTGCATGTGCGTGTGTGTGTGTGTGTGTTAAATAACGCTGGCTGTGTCCAGCTGCTTTTGTCTCAGCAGAACAGCGCGTTTCATTTGAGTTTGACATTTAAGACCTGTTCCCTCCATCTGCATCCATCACCATTACTGCTGCTAAACTTAGCACACTGAGGAGGAGACAGACCTGAGGAGGAGAGAGAGAGAGTGA
>NC_079213.1:82195474-82205923 GCF_029633865.1 Lampris incognitus
ACTCGTTAGGTTTAGGCTGTTGAAATTGTTTGTATTTGATAAAAACTGTATATGCACTATAACGTGCGCGTGCACACACACACACACACACACACACACACACACACACACCACACACACACACACACACACACTGTATGAAGCCTGGCATTACACAAGGGAAAACATTGTATTTTATAGCGAATAAATGAAGCGGATATTTCTTTATTTCTCCTCTCCTCTCATTTCATTTTCATTTCATCCTTTTCAGTGTTCTCCCCATTTAATCAGGCTCCAGCTACTACCATGTTTCTGCTAGCATGAGGCCACTCTCAATCCCCTCGTCCGTCTCTTTCTTTGCCCTCCTTGCTTTCCTAGCTCCTCTCTGCTCCCCACTATATATCTAGGACCCTTGGTGGTAAAGCTCATTTCTCAGCCTGGCTTTAATTACAAAGTAATTGGTCTCACTAACGAAGGGGGATGAGGAATGTGTGTGTGTGTGTGTGTGTGTGTGTGTGTGTGTGTGTGTGTGTGTGTGTGTGTGTGTGTGTGTGTGTGTGTGTGTGTGTGTGTTCGAAGGTGTAGGTGTCTGCTGCATGAGTTTTGAGCTCTGACAGGGCATCGAAGAATGGTGTGTGTAGCATCCTGTCAGCCAATGCTGAAATGCTTTCCCCCACAGCCTGCACTGGAGGTCGCCCCCAAGCCGCCCGCACGCAGTTAGTGTTTCACTGCAGGCATCCATGTGGAACATGTGCTTATGCACGCGCAAGTGCGCGCACATCTACACAGACACACACACAATTTATTCCAATGCAAAGTATGACAGTGCTGCAGTGAGAGCAGCAGTAGTGCAGTGAAAGCTTGCATTGTGAGCTTCCTGCTCCCTGCCATCAAAGGAGGAAGGCACTGTACCCCATACCAAGTCTCTCTCCTCGTCAAACAGTCTTCGCGCTGTTTTATTGCTACTAAAATAATCACCTAAATGAAGACAGGGAAAATGCTTTGTATTCCTGATCAGATGCTCTCTAAAGATGGGACAACATGTGTGAACAGCAGGAGGGCGTATGTGTGTGTGTGTGTGGGGGGGGGGTATGTGCTCATGAATGAGTATGTATGGCGTAGGAACAGCAGGGGCCTGCCTTTCAAATCATCAGGTGACACAGGTAACTTCTCAAATGCAACAGTTCTCCTTTCATGCCGAGGCAAATATGGCACAATTTAAAGCCTTCTATCGTGCCTGTCATCTCTACCGAAAAATGGAACCGGATTCTTTTTGTCCTCTCTCTCTCTCTCTCTCTCTCTCTCTCTCTCTCTCTCTCTCTCTCTCTCTCTCTCTCTCTCTCTCTCTCTCTCTCTCTCTCTCTCTCTCTCTCTCTCTCTCTCTCTCTCTCTCTCTCTCTCTCTCTCTCTCTCTCTCTCTCTATCACTTTCTCTCTCTCTCACTCGTTCTTGCTAACGAACCCACTCCCTTTATCCACTCTGCTGGGGTCCTGGGATGAAGAGATAGAGTGAAGAGGGGAGAACATCATAACAGCGTGAAAAGGAAAAAAGGAAATGGAGGGTCTGCCATCTGTCAGAATCTGTCTATTTTTTTTAATCTTTATTTGAATAGGGACAGTGCATATTAATGAACATTGGTATCGCAGATACACACCTAAACACGCCGGATTGTAGCAATACTGCTAATTTATATCCGTTGTCCCTTGACAGGTCAAAGCAAAAAACAAAAACAGATGTGGTACACCACAACAACAATACGATAACACTAAAATACACAACAATACATACAATACAGCATTATACACCCACAAAACCTTACACCACAATATAATACAATACAATACAATACAACATAATACAATGAAACATACATATAACACCCAAGTGACTGATATAATCAGCAGGACAAAGCTGGACTGGGCTCGCACCGATTAAAAATGACCACAAACTTGGTGTAATTTGAGCCATTTTAAAAGTGGGAAATGTGGGGCATTTCCTTACTGCAAAAGGTATGTTATTCCAGATCTTAGTGCCCTTAATTGATAACACTGTTTGACTGAAAGTGGTGCATCTGAAGGATACTCCAAATCCCCTCTAGTGGAGGCCCTTGGAGTTATTCTAGTACTGTTCTTATTTTAATGTATTAATCTAATGGAGGTGGGGCAAGACCATGTAGTGACTTGTCTACAGAGCAGGCATATCTGAATGTTTTAAAATCACGAAATTTAGAAGATTGTGTTTCTCTAGAATACTGGAATGGTGAAAAGAAGAAGGCTTTCTGTCGAAGATTTTTATGGCTTTTTAAAGAGTGATACTATTGTTTGAGTGTTGTTGCACTTGTAAATGACCAGTTTGTACAATAGTATTCAATATGGGAAAAAATCATCGAGTGAAGAAACATCCTAGCAGCATTTTCTGATAATGATCATCTAATTTGCCTAAAATTATACAGATTGAATTTAATGGTTTTTTGATGTCTTTTTTACATGATTCTTTATCATCTTACCGTCTCTCTCTTCTCTTCTCTTCTCTTCTCTCCTCTTCTCTTCTCTTCTCTTCTCTCTCTCTCTCTCTCTCTCTCTCTCTCTCTCTCTCTCTCTCTCTCTCTCTCTCTCTCTCTCTCTCTCTCTCTCTCTCTCTCTCTCTCTCTCTCTCTCTCTCTCTCTCTCTCTCTCTCTCTCTCTCTCTCTCTCTCTCTCTCTCTCTCTCAACTCTTGCAATCTGCATACTAATATCTAGTGAACATCCTGAAATCGATTCCTTTAATTGCAAGAGGATGGGGTGATGAAATGAGAGCTGAGGGAAAACACGGAACATTCTCAGTGCCATCAAGTAGTCTCTTTACGCTTTCATTGCGGCTCACTCACTACTGACAGCTATTTTTTTGTTTGTTTTTGTTTTTTTCAACAGAATGGGCGGCTCACTCATTTTTGGTATTTTTCAGTTTATTTATTAGGCAGTTGACAGCTGAGAGGAACACAATATGCGGGGCGGGAAAGGGGGATGACTTGTAGGACTAAGGCCAAATTAAACCAAGGATGATGCAGCTCATGGTATTGTAACCAACCAAGCACATGGATGCCCTTATTACAGATTTTTAAACACTACTGACCTGTCTTTTTTTTCTTTTCTTTTTTTTTGGATTTGTCTCCCCTTTTCCCCCAACTGCACGCGGCCAATTACTCCAATCTTCTGAGCTGTCCTGGTCGCTGCTCCACCCCCTCTGCCGATCCAGGGAGGGCTGCAGACTACCACATGCCTCCTCTGATACATGGAGTCGCCAGCCACTTCTTTTCACCTGACAGTGAGGAGTTTCGCCAGGGGGACGTAGACGTGGGAGGATCACGCTATTCCTCCCAGTTCCCCCCTCCCCCAAACAGGCACCCCGACCGACCAGAGGAGGTGCTAGTGCAGCGACCAGGACACATACCCACATCCGGCTTCCCACCCGCAGAACACAACCAATTGTGTCTGTAGGGATGCCCGACCAAGCCTGCGGTAACACAGGGATTCAAACAAGTGATATGTGTTGGTGGGCAACAGAACAGACTGCTACACTACCCAGACACCCCTACTGACCTGTCTTGAACGAAATGTGAAAAGGCAGCCTGTGTTGTGTGCTGTGTGTATGTGATCAAACACATATTATTAAACATTTAATAAAGAAACTCAACCTTGACGCTGAGGTGCTGAACACCTCAGGGTAACACCACAGGGGGACAGCTAAACTATTACAGAGGGCCATAGCATCCCCATTTACCACATATTTCTTTGATAACTTTCTTTTTGATCAGTTCCAGTCAGGTTTTTGGTCTCTTCATTCCACTGAAACTGCTTCATTCTACTGCAGTTTCTTTAACCAGAGTAGTATGTGACTTATTAATTACTGCTGATTCTGATCTAACATCTCTGCTGTTGTTGCCCAATCTGGGCACTGTGTTTGATACAATAAATCACTATATAATTATATACTGTCTCGAGACTTATGTTGGTATTCAGGGTTCAGCACCCTTGTGGCTGCAGGCATATTTATCCTTTAGAACACATGTGATCCATGGAAATAACTTGTTTAAACTTTCTCCAGTGAAATTTGGTGTGCCCCAGGGCTCAGTTCTTGGTCCATTGTGCTTTTCCATTTATGATACTTATTGGTGAAATCATTCGTAGATATGATATTAGTTATGTTATGCTGATGACATGCAGCTATATGTACCTGTGAAGCGTGATGGCCCATCTCAGCTCTTTAACTAATAGGCATGCCTGCTCCATATTATAAAATGGATGTCAGGGGGTGCACGGTGGTTCACCTGGTAGAGGCACGTACCACATATCAAGGCTGAATCCTTACCGCAGTGGCCTGGGTTCGAATCTGGCCCAGGCCCTTTGCTGCATGTCCCCCCCCCCTTTCCTGTCTCTCTCTACTGTCGATGTCAAATAAAGTAGAAATGCCAAAAAATAACCTGAAAAAAAATTTCAGACAAATTTTTACTTCTAAATCCTGACAAAACTAAATTATTAATTGTTAGTCCAGCCAAGCACATGTATCATTCTGAAGGCTTGACACTTAACCTAAGTGGTCACTCAATTTCACATGGCTTCTCCTTTAAAAACGGTGTTGTTTTTGATTTATCTCTGTTGTTCCAGCACACATCAAAGCCATCACCAAGACTGCTGTTTTCCACCTGTACAGTATTGCCAAAATCCATCCTATCCCATCTATGACAGATGAGAAAATCCATTTGTGTTTTCTAGGATTGATTACTGGGACACTTTTTTTGTCTAAATCACCTACCAGAAGCCTCCAGCTTGCCCAGAATGCTGCAGCTAGAACTAACAAGAACTGCACAGCATGGCCCTATATCTCCCTATTCTAGTCTCTCTACACCAGTGGCCGATACCGGCTAGACCTGAACAGCTTGGCGTCTTCATATCTAATAGACATCATTTATCCATTTACACGAGGGGTGGGCGATATGGCAAAATCTGTTATCATGGTATATGTAATTTTATATCACAGTAACAGTATATTAAAATATAGTAATTTTTAAAGAAATTCAATAAGGAAATGGGTTACTGCTTCATCTTTAGGTGGTAAAAGAGGTTACTCATATTTTTACTATGTAATTTTTGTTTCCTTCAACGGTGAAGGAAGAATCAGGAATAATTATTGAGAACAAGTTACTGATGCTCACAAACATCCCATCATTGAGCATTTTACAAGCCAGCTAAATTTAGGGTTAAGTTTGGATTGTGGTTAAGTTTAGGGTTAAGGTTAGATAGTGGTTATGTTTATGATTAAGTTTAGGTTAAGGTTAGGTTGTCATCATGTTGACCAACATGTAATTTGCTGGAAATATGGATGAGAAGAAAAATAATGGCACTTGTGTTCATGAATTATTCATGATCCTTCTTTAGCCATTCTAGGGAAGAAAATAAATTTGCTTCCACCACCACCACCAACACCAGTGCGTCGCAGTTTACAGAGTATATTTTTCCTTTGGCTGTTGGATTTTCTAAAACCCCAGCCATGTCCACATGACAGAAGTGACACTCCGTTTATAACAAATTCTTCTCTGTCATCTTATGTTGTTTGGAGGCGTCCTTTTTGGCATTTACAACTTCACTCTTCTCTTTGTCACTCTCATGTAGCTACCACATAAAATCATGCAAAGCCATCATTACCATATAGCAGTCCTGCCTATCAATTTGCAACATAGCACCTGACATACTAAAGGGAAAGACTACTACTACTACTTTTGGCTGCTCCCATTAGGGGTCACCACAGTGGATCATCCATTTCATCTCTTCCTGTCCTCTGCATCTTTATCTGTCACACCAGCCACCTGTATGTCCTCCCTCACCACATCCATAAACCTCCTCTTTGGACTTCCTCTTTTCCTCTTCCCTGGCAGCTCCATATTCAGCATCCTTCTCCCAATAAACCCAGCATCTCTCCTCCACACATGTCCAAACCATCTCAATCTTGCCTCTCTTGCTTTGTCTCCAAACTGTCCAACCTGAGCTGTCCCTCTAATATACTCAATATACTAAAGGGAAAGGCTACCGCGGTGGAAATGATATAACCAAATCTCTACAAGTGGGCAAATTTCTATAGTCATATGGTATAATCGTCATGCTGTCCAATCCTAATTTACACCTACACACACCCGAAATTTGCTTGATGTAGGCTATTTATCTATTCTCAGAGGACCCATACAAGAACTTTTGTTGGTGGCTGAATAAATGTTCTATGTTTCACACACTAGTAAGCAGTTTCAAAAGACTCCTGGGAAGTGTATGCCAAAACAGAATGTAACTGGATTCTTCGATATCATAACTTAATGTATTTCTTGTATCTTTATGTATGTATTGCATGTGTGCATTATAATGTACTTATGCATTTTAATGTACTTAATGTATTTTTGCATTTCTTATATATTTCTTTATTCTAGTATATCTTGAGATCCTCCGTGGTGCCTTTTAGAGTGAAGTGGGTTGATACCTTGTTGATGATACCTTGTTGTTGATGATAACACGCATTAAATGGAATTTGAGTTTGTCTTTGACTTTGTGTATATGTGGAGGAGTGTTGTAAATGGTTGCCATATCATCAGTGAATGGAATAGGGAGACATAGATAATACACACACACACACACACACACACACAAACACTCAAAAAATACCATCATCTTGTTAAATATTGACAAATGCACTCTCTGTGCTCGATGTTAAATCCTTCAACCAGCAAGACAACACGAGAGAGAATATATTTGAGTGTGTGACATTGGGACATTTTCCTTTTTGTGTAAATTATGAACGGAGGAGCAAACTGTTGCTATAGTGATGGGAGTTGGTGATGCGGTGGGTAAAACCACTGCAAGAGTGTACAGGAGAGGACCAAGGAGAACATGTTGAGGAGATTGTAGCACACACAGCCTCCTACAGACACAAACTCGGTGTCAGAGACTCAGAGAAGCAAATAAAATGCTTTCAGTGTTTATATTTTAATCTGTCAGACGTTCTGAATTTGGATTTAGTGTAAGCATGGATGATGCTTTTTGAGGCAGCACAAACAGCCAATTGAGCTACTCCATAGGGGAGGATGTAGGTTGGCGAGTGTAATAACAACAAGCCTGCCTGGGAACACCTATGCTGGAAACAGCATCGGATACGAACCAGGCTGTACTATTCATGCTCCTCTGTCATACCCCTCTCCCCACTTTTCCATTTCCCCTCCTTAATGTACCTTCATGGATGGATGGACGGATGGTTCATAGATGATAAATGAACAGATGACAGGTAAATAGATAAATGGAAAGATGATAGATTAATGAGTTAGGACAGATGGATGAAGGGATTGCACCACTAAATCTCCAGGAAGAAATACTGAATAGGAGAGACAGGTGACAGCAGGAGAGGAATAAGAGGACAGCATTAGTTCTAAATGTAGTCGTATTGTATTGGAAACGTTAAGGGTACATGGGTCAATAAGCACTATGGTGGGTGTTGCATCAGGCCTTAGACTTTTGTACCCTCTATCAGGCAGGCCAATTTAATCTCTTTATGATTGGACGGAATGGATCTGATTTCTCTCCCATAGTTCACACACACACACACACACACACACACACACACACACACACACACACACACACACACACACATCTTTTGTTTGTGTGCTAATATTCCCCAGGGGGAGATATTAGAGTAAATGGTTCTAGTGATTGTGCCTGATAGACTGGATATGTGCATAATATCCACACATAGAAGATAATGTATTTGCTAATCGCACACCAGAGACAAGCAAATATATACACACAGATACATACATGTATGTGCATGCACGCATGTGCGCACACGCACAAACACACACACACACACACATACATACACACATACACACAAAAACACAGATATACACACACACACACACACACACCAGCAGCTGCACAGTTATAACCCTGAACCACTCTTTTCACACCTCTGGCTGCCAACTACACTGTACAAATGCTCTCTCACAGGTCTCAGTCAAATCCTGTCTTGTTCTGTGTTCATTGTGATTACAGTGGGCTCTGTTGTCATAAACAAACACATATCTCATACCAAAGGAGGCACTTACACCTCTTTATCATATCAGATGTCACATTATGAGAGACAGCATGAATCAGTTAAATATTTTATTTAAACGGTTGTTACATATAAACACAGCATCCCCTGCAAAAAACTATCTTTAGTAGGCCACAGTTACTAGTTAAGTCCACATTTCACTTGCTTTTTTTTTGCTATTTTTCGAAACACAAAGTCTGCAGGATTGAATAAGATAGAGTCTCCAAATCATGGCTGGGTACCTTCCAAAGTGACTGATTAAGTAAACAAACTTATCATCGCAGCCAATATTTAGCGACATTTGGCAGGTGGTTAGTTTAAATTACCAACCCTGATTAAATCAGTACAAAAATACAGGCATAATTCCAGATGGACAGAGATATGACAAATAAACACAACTGATTCAGAAAACAGAATTTCAATTATTTATACTGTCCATTATGTCTCAATGACTCATTTAATAGATGTGATACTCTCCAGTGATATCATGAGAGTCCTGCCTCATGCGTTTACCTCGCAGCTATTCTGCAGAACTCCTGCAGACTTCTTGGATGTTATTCAGTCTGAATAAATTAGCATATTGTAAAGGAAAATTATTGTCTCTCACCCAACTACTTAACACCCCATTCATAGTCTTTTTTCCCTCATTTAATTTCTTTTTTTTCTTTACCTTTTACAGAATACATCTTGACAGCTAAGAAGAACAAAAAAAAAGAAAAAAGGATTTTTCCACTTCATCCTTTGGATGGAGAAAATATTTCAGCAGCTTAGCAAGCAGGCAGTTAAAATTGGAACTTGAAGAAAGGCAACATTTGTAATTTCATAAAGACATTACATGTAACCACTTAGGTAAAAACGTATTTTTTGGTGAATCTTGGATTGTAATATGAGAATAGCATGCTTGCACTTTTCAATTGGGACATGTGGTCTGAATACCTAAGACACGGCAATGAATGAGCGTCTGGGTGGTGTGGCGGTCTATTCTGTTGCCTACCAACATGGGGCTCACCAGTTCAAATCCCTGTGTTACCACTGGCTTGGTCGGGCGTCCCTACAGACACAATTGGCCATGTCTGTGGGTGAGAAGCTGGATGTGGGTATGTGTCCTGGTCGCTGCACTAGCGCCTCCTCTGGTTGGTCGGGGCGCCTGTTCAGGGGGAGGGGAACTGGGGGGAATGGCGTGATCCTCCCACGCGCTATGTCCCCCTGGCAAAACTCCTCACTGTCAGGTGAAAAGAAGCGGCTGGCGACTCCACATGTATGGGAGGAGGCATGTGTAGCCTGCAGCCCTCCCCGGATTGGCAGAGGGGGTGGAGCAGTGACCGGGACGGCTCAGAAGAGTGGGGTAATTGGCCGGATACAATTGAGAGAAAAGAGGGAACATTTAAAAAAAGAAGAAAAAAAAAGACACGGCAATGCATTGCTGAGGGCCGGTATGGTGCAGGGTGCAGGTTTCACCATATGTTATCTGCAAGGCTCTGTAGACATGGAGCATTACCATTCAATTCAATATGAGCGTTATTACAATTCCTTCAGAAGGTGCAGTGCTTAGTGCAGTTGTCTCACAGCAAGAAGGTCCTGGGTTTGGGCTCACTGGGGTAGTCCAACCTTGGGGGTCGTCCCAGGTTGTCCTCTGTGTGGAGTTTGCATGTTCTCCCCGTGTCTGCGTGGGTATCCTCTAGGTGCTCGGCTTTCCTCCCAAAGTCCAAAGACATGTAGGTCAGGTGAATCGGCTGTACTAAATTGTCCCTAGGTGTGAATGTGTGTGTGAGGGTGTGTGTGTGTTAGCCCTGTGTTGGACTGGCGGCCTGTCCAGGGTGTCTCCCCGCTTGCCACGCAATGACCGCTGGGATAGTCTCCAGCATTCCCGCGACCCTGAGAGCAGGATAAGCGGTTTGGATAATGGATGGATGGATGGACAATTCCTTCACTGAGGCGCTAAACAGAGAAATTATCAGACCGTTCGGCTGTTCTAACTTGTCAGTCAAATAAAATTCATGTCGGCCGCTCTGATGGCCGAGCAGAATAAACCGCCGTTCTTGCAACCCGCTCGTCAAGTGGCTGGGAGGTTTGTATCCCAGACTCGCGTAACCGGTCACGGCCAGAGCGTCCACGGGGTAAGGCATTCATTAGGCCACCCTTACCCGAGGGATAGTGGGTGTAGATCGGTGTAGTGTTCGGGGACTCATCGTTCTCCAGCGACACCTCTGGCCCATCCGGGCACCTGCAGCCAAGCAACCGAAAGCATTGTCCCTACGTCTCCTTCACAGCCTGAACGTAATGCAATCCATGTGAGGCTTCAGCGTGTAAAATAGCGAGAGCAGCCGACACGAGTTTGAAGATGCTGGTGTTACGACTATCTC
>NC_079213.1:82206123-82218623 GCF_029633865.1 Lampris incognitus
ATTGAAGCACGCAATGTGCAATGGGGCATCTGCCGCAGGTGATTGTGTGTGTGTCTGTGTGTGTTTGTGTCTCTGTGTGCTTGTGTACATCCATAAAAGCACCATTACCAATTGCACCTAGAGTTTTGCCCCATCAATCAGGTGCTTGCTCAGTGGATGCTGGGTATCGCTCAGCCAGCCAGGTGGCATTGAGCAGCTGGATGATGGAGTGCCAGCCTGGCCCCTGTCATCACCTCTGATCTGCCACCACCTAGATGTACTCCAATACACCTGCCTTTCTACCTACCTCGGGAGCATGGTACACCTGGATCTGTTTGCTTCACACTGAGGAAAACATCCCCTACACCTGTTTGGTAGCTATCATGCATAACACCCCTGCACCTGTTTATTAGCTAGTTACCATTACCAACAACTGCAGCCCTTCACCCTGACACCTGTTACCTGCTAAAATCAAACCATAATTAACAGCGACACAAAATAAGAAGCAAAACATGAAAAAAACAAAACAAATATGTTTGGAGAGTTTTTTTCATGATTTACGAAACTGATCAGTGTGCCTAGTTTAGATCAACCAAGTTGCATAATAAGCTGTTGTAAAATACCTGTAAAATAAAAACCTGTAACTGCGCTGTTATTCAAAGTGATTACATGGCTACATTGAATACTCGATTCTGACTGGTCAATTAAAGCTTTCTGCGGTCTGTTATTTCTGAATAGTGGACCGTTGTCAAGCCTATTGACAAGCTACGGCCTCATCACCATTCCTGTTAATTAATCAAAATTAATGTGCTGCTTGAAGCCTTTGTAGGCTAATGTTAGCAATCTAAATATATAGAAGAGTCCGATCAAAATGATTTTAAATTATTATTTTCTGTCGATTTATTGACTTCTTTCATGAGGCAAAGCTGTGTAATAAGTTAAATAATCCTCACTGAGATGGGCTTGCATTGAAAAATAATGACCTCCGTTCTTCGCCACGCACCAGTCATTATTTTTTGACAGAAGACCACTTCGTCATGGATTAGCCCTTACTTATCTATTTAGAAATCCAAAACATGTTTGCGTTGTTTAGCCACCACAATGTTTAGTTACTGCTCTACACTAAGTGGAAGTGCAACATATAATTATTATTTTTTTATAATTTACTCAACACTGATTAAAAAAATAAAAGACTTTTATGGAGCTTTCGTGGTTTCCTTTCTCTATTGTGGGGAACTCCCATTATTTTATCAAAGCTGTTCTGGACTCTGATAGTTATTGTTTAAGTTGAGACCTTTATTCTGTCGACATACTTTCATTTTGAAGTACTTCCTTCGCGACCGGAAGTGTTATACCGTTTTACCAGTGCATCGCGTGTGCCGCAAAAGGTTATCCGCCATCCTTGATTCTTACGTCTTGATACACACAATGTTCGTAAGTATTTCAGTTTATGTGGCCTATATTTACTACAGCATTTCAAAAGTCTATCCCATTCATTTTTTTTTGTTTCATCTGTAGTATGTTATGCCGTGTTGGTTTGTGCTAGCTTGCTATGTGTTAGCATGTTCCCTTTTGCTAGTCGTATGCTACGTTATACCTGTCTGTATATTGGCTAGTCTACAGCTCTTATTTCGTGCACTGAGGCACTCTTATTTGTACCTTTGATATGTCTTATGTGTTCATTTTGTGTACGTACTTTCTAGTACCTTCAAGTTTCACCTTTTGGCAAGTAAACATCACAAACTTCACCCCGCCTCCTGAAATGATTGAATGCCGAAGAGTTTAGCTGACTGGATAGTTGGGTTATTGCTCAGATCCTCCGAGACCAGTACAAAAGCAGTAAAGCTACTGGAGGCTGGGTTTTACTCGGCCCCGTGTTGTGCCTAACAACACATTGTGAAGTGCGGCCTATTGTGGCTTATTGCTTAAACTCAAGGCTTGCTTTGCTTACCTTTCCTTTTGGAGTCTCGTCTGACACTGCTGGGCCTGACCGCTGGTTGTAGCTCTGTCTCTGTTGACATCCTCAGGCTCCAACTGTGCTCGCCTCCACTCCACTAGGCTCTGCTGGGCTCCGCTGGGCTCTGATGGGCTCCGAGGATCCAACTCACGGCGTCGGGTGCCAAGTCTGTGTGTGTGTGGGCGCCGGGTGTGTGTGTGTGGAGGCGCCAGGTGTGTGTGTGGGCACACAGGCTCATGGGAGAGGGACGGGCTCTAGCCCTGACACGACATCCCACACACACCCACGGAGAGCTAGGGGAGAGAGATGGAAAAAGAGGGGGAGGGAGAAGAAAGACAGAGGGTTGGTCAGGTCATGTTCCCTCTTGGCAGGCATACTGTAGGTAGCAGGATTTCTCAACTGGCATGCGAATGAGCTTGTTGTTACTAGGGGCCTTGAGTCCATGTTATCCATAGTAACAGAGTGAAGGGACCCTCTCTGCACTTCCTGCTTCCTGTCACTAATGAATCTCAGTGCAGACACTGCTGAAGCATCAATCCTCATCCTCCCCCTCCTCCACATCCATCTTTCAGAATTACAACCTGTACCAAATGCTACAATCTCACCATCAGTCAACATTTTTACCAGGCTCTTTGTCCTTGCCCTTACGCTGCCTTTCCAGTGCCTACTATATAGTGTCCATTTGGCCACTGTGTGTGTCTGGCAGCTCCTCTAGTGTCATCTGCCTTCTGCTCTGTTTTGAAGTGTTGATTGGCAGTGACTGCCATTGCCTTGAAGAAAAATCTACACCATAACCAAACCATAGAAGTACAAACCTGTAAATACCCGAGAGGATGCATCCACATACCCACATACAGGCATATATATATATATATATATATATATATATATATGCACAAAAGCGTGCAAAGACTATTGTAGAGAGGCTCTCACTGTTTCTCCAACACACATACACACATAAATCATACTACCTTCTGAGCTACGCTTCACCCCTGCTTAGACTTCCACTCTTGACCTCTGCATCCTTTTTCTCACAGCCTGTGCACAGAGTTGAACAAAACAAAAAAAGATTGGTGCTTCTTGGGCAAGAGGGAAATCTCCCTCTCGTCCTCGTCTTCCCCCCTCTCTCCACGGTGTTTTTGTGTGAATAGGAGGCCCCTGTAAGCCTCAGGCAAGAGCAGATGAATTGAGAGGCTTTTAATTGGCTGCAGACAGAACAGAACAGAGTCCATTTAATTCAGCCGGCAGAGGCCATGTCGGCAAAACGCTGACAATATTCTTTATCTGGTCCAAACACACTGGAAAGTATGAGTCACTCCAATTACAGGCATTATCAGCAGCACTGTTCCACCAAATGGATGGTGAGAGGGAGGGAAAAAGAGAGAGAGAGAAAGAGAGAGAAGGCAGTGTGGGATTGGAGGGGAGAGAAATGAACAGAGTGGATTGAAAGAGAGAGGGGTGAGGAGACATGCAAAAAGGGTGAGTAAGATAATGAGCAAGGGGTTGCTGGGAGAGAGAAAGCCTGAGGAAGTACAAAGAAAGGAAGAGAAAAAATGGAGTTTGAATGGTCTTAGCACTAACCCTGATCATGCCCCCCCCCCCCCACTTTTTTCCCTCTCTCCATCGTTTTTCTCCCCATTTGTTCTTTTCCCTCTAGCTGCAAAGTCTTTCAAGCAGCATCTGGAGCTTGTGTTTCAGAAAGGCAGCCTGTTAATCCTGGACTTGGGCCAGAGGAGAAACTGCCCAGAAGCTCCCTCACTGCCTTAACCCAGAAAACAGTTTTTATCCACAACTAGCAAACATAACTGGCCAATTTTCTCAGTACCTACAAAACAAAGGATCAATACACACTTTTTCACACCACAGGATCATCAATAACATAAGCAGAAATCATGTTTGAGAGCAGATTAGAAATTCTGCTTTCTAATCTGCTCCCAAGAGATCATGATTCACATAGTTGAAGAGGTCCAACCAATCCAATCATCTCAAACTAAACAGTCACTGGTCAACCAGTTGAGCAGAGAGAAAACGAGTGGAGAAAACGAGTGAAGAAATGAGACTGAAAATGAGAAATCTGTTGCGGCAACTCTCCCAAGAAGTCTCTGAGGCTCTGGACATATGGTTGGTTTCTCTGGGGACCGGGAGATAATGCAACTTCAAAACTACAGTCCCTATGGGGACGACAAGCTAATTTCTAAAAAGCAAGTCGTGTCAAGCTACAGCTATTCTAATTCCCTCTTTCACATACATGGGCAGATAACATGAAGGGAAGAGTAGAACCCTCAAAAGCCATTTCTAATGCTTTACTGTTTGCTTGACCAGAAATCAGCTCGGTGCACTAAAAGTAGAAACAGGCAGGATGTGAACATGGCTTAACAAGTCTGGATTTAGACAGCAATCTGAAACCATACCAAAGGAGACAAGGGCAGGGGGAGAGGAAAAGGAGGAGAGGGAAACAAGCTACAAATTGGATGTACATAGATGGGTCACTGCCATGAATGTGTGTGTGTGTGTGTGTGTGTGTGTGTGTGTGTGTGTGTGCGCGCGTGTAAACAGGATGCTGCCAACAGGCGCTTAATGGCCAGAAATCATCTACAGCTACAGTAGAAGCTGAAAAAAGAAGATAAAAAAGAAAAGAAAAGGAGTAAAGGAGGGAGCATGGCTAATTCCTCTCTCTCTCTCATTCTCTCTCTCTCTCTCTCTCTCTCTCTCTCTCTCTCTCTCTCTCTCTCTCTCTCTCTCTCTCTCTCTCTCTCTCTCTCTCTCTCTCAGGGTAAATGTATTCTGTCCATCAGGCTCAGAGTGAGATTAGTGGCTCCACTTATTTAGCATCCCTTCTATCTGAATAATGACTAATCAATCATACAGACCACCTCTCTGCATTTTTTCTTTACCTGGGCTCTGTCTGTCTTTTCTATCCCCCCCCTTCACATTTGCTTCCACTGCCCTTTGTGTTTCAATACCAGTGCAGAATCTTGATGGAAAGATGGATCATTTAATGAATAACTAGTGCTAGTTGTACCAAAGGTCAACCCAAGTCATACATCTGCATGGGCCCTCGTGTCTGTGAATTGTTGTTTTTAAGACACTAATGGGAATGAAAAGCAGAAGAGAAGCACTCTGAAGAGCTACATTTCAAATGCCCAGTTTAAGGACAAACAATGGTTAAATTCACTGAGAAATGACAACCAAAATGATTCACTGGCAGACCCCGAGTGTGGAAGAATTATCAGTCAAATGTAGTCTATTTGGGGAAACCGAAACAAAAATGGCTTAAAACCAAAAAAATGGACACACTGAAGTAATCACTAAAAATACAAAGACCTACCAGTTGCTTTTGTTCCGCAGTAACTCAAAAAACAAAACAAAAACGTGTTCAGCCGATGTTGTCACTCGTCTATCCAGCTCAGAAAGATACAAACAGCAGTGACGGAAGAGAAAGGTATAAATGGTGAAATATCAGATAAGGAGGAAGGGGTTAAAGAACAGGCGAGAAGAGCTGTAAACGGGTGAATGAGTCAAAGTATCTTGCGATTTGTACATGTCTATGAGGGAGTGACAGCGGAAGAAAACAGGAAGAGATAAATAATAAGCTAGAGAGAGAAAGGTAGAGAGAGAACATAAATTGAAAGAGAGTTAAATTTAGTGCCATCTCCAGGCCACCGCTGCGGAGCACTTTCCCCAATACACTTTTCAACCCTGTCAAGTTACACTAATTAATTACTGCAGTGTGTCATTCACTCAAACCTGAGACTTCTGACTAACCACTTAATTGTATTTGTACAGAATGAAGACTAAATTGATTAAAAAGTTATCCCTAGATCTCATTTTTGAAATGTCCTTTTCATTTCAATCATTTTATTTTCAATTTATAGATTGCACACTTATTGTTACCCTCAAAATCTATGGTATGGTAACACAAATACTAGACCTAGGCAACAGCTAACCATATAAACAATCAGACAAAACCGATGAAAAAAAAGACAAGAAAAGAACACAAACATAGATTATCATGCTTCATGCACTACAATAACAGTGAAATGTTAATGAACATGTGGATTTCATCTTTGAGGATCACTTGGATCCCACAGTTCCAAGACCTTTTAATATGATTTCAGCATAGTCCTCTCCAATAAAATCTATAACAGGGCTCCAGATAGAGAAAAACCTATTCATCTCCTTAGAGAACATGTAGAATATTATAAAGCAAAACTTTGAAACAGATGGTTTGACATCGTCTAGCCAATGCTGTAAGCTTGATAACCATGCACAGTACCACAACATACTAAGGATTATCTCACAGCTGTTTAATTCAGGTGAGGCAGCATGTAGACCTAAGATACATTGTAGATGATTAAGCTCAATAGCGTATTATGGATGATACTTGGTTACCAATCTCAACCCAACATTTATTAATTTCCAGACAGAGCCACATTAAAAGCACATAGGTACCTACAAGCTGCTTGCATCTTATACATACACCCAAGCAGTCATTGTCATATTTGCTTCTACAAAATGGAGTTTGTAATTTATGTATAATCTTAAACTGAGTTTCCTGTGATGCATAACTGCTACATATTTTTCTAATTAACATGATTGTTTTCCATTGGTGATCAGTGATCGCAGTCTTAAGGTCTCGTTCCCATGATTGCCTGCTGCTGAGTACTGATACTACTTAAAGAGACTAGTTTATGGTAAATGTTGCTAATTTTTTGCCTCTTCAGCAGGCAGACCTGGTGAATGAGTGCCTCAGTCTGCTCTGGTCTAGGATAGGACCTTCCTTATATTGGAGTGCTGAGAGTAAAAAACTTTGAATTTGTAAAATTAGGTATAGCCCATACTCCTAAAGTTGGTTAAATGATTTCATAGTACCGCCTTCATAGAGATAATTTATCACCTGGATTCCAAATGTCTTCAACTCTTTAAAGCCAGGGTCAACACAAGAAGGAATGAAGTTGGGATTATCAACAATTGGTGTATAAAAAGAGTATATTCTGGTGGAAGAAAATGCTTTCTTTAGATTATTCCATGTACTAAAAATGTTACTCACAATAAATTGTTCTCTAATACCTGGTAATCGTTTAACATTATTTAAGAATAGTGCACTTGATAATGAGAGTGAACTACAGCCCTGTGTTTCAACATCTAACCATATTGAATTAGGGTTCTAAAGCCTCCCATTCTGATAGGTTTTTCAGTTGTATTGACCAATGATAATATTGAAAGTTTGGTACTGCAAGACTTCCATTTACCGCTGGCAGTTAGCATTGGTCCAATCTCTCCTAAACATCTCCATGCCTCCATGACATCCCTGTGGAGGCATGGAGATGTTTAGGAGAGATGGCATTGGAGTTTTGAACTAGATTGTTTAACACAATCTTGGAAAGTGAGAGGATGCCTGAGGAGTGGAGCATACTTGTACCAATTTTCAAGAATAACATTGATGTGCAGAACTGTAGTAATTATGTAATTACTGCATAATTACAGAATAACAGGTATAAATTTGATCAGCCACAGCATGAAGATATGGGAAAGAGTAGTGAAAGCGAGGTTAAGAGGAGAAGTGATGATTAGCGAGCAGCAGTATGGTTTCATGCCATGAAAGAGCACTACAAATGTGATGTTTTCTTTGACAACGTTGATGGAGAAGTATAGAGGAGGTCAGAATGAGTTACATTGTGTCTTTGTGGATTTAGAGAAAGCATACGACAGGGTGCCGAGAGACGAGGTGTGGCACTGTGTGGCACTGTATGAGGAAGCTGGGAGAGGCAGAGAAGTATGCAAGAGTAGTGCAGGATATGTATGAGGGCAGTGTGACAGGGGTGAGGTGTGCGGTAGGAATGATGGATAGGTTCACGGTGAAGGTGGGACTACATCAAGGATCAGCTCTGAACCCTTTCTTGTTTGCAATGGTGATGGACAGGTTGACGGACAAGATCAGGCAGGAGTCTCTGTGGACTATGATGTTCGCGGATGACATTGTGATTTGTAGCAAGAGTAGAGAGCAGGTTGAGGAGAGCCTGGAGAGGGGGAGGTATGAAATGGAGAGAAGAGGAATGAATGTCAGTGGGAGCAAGATGGAATACATATCCGTGAATGAGAGGGAGGACAGCAGAATGGTGAGGCTGCAAGGAGTAGAGGTGAGGAAGGTAGATGTTTCAAATAGCTGGGGTCAACTATTCAAAGTAATGGGGAGTGCGAAAGAGAGTGAAGAAGAGAGTGCAGACAAGGTGGAGTGAGTGGAGAAGAGTGTCGGGAGTGATTTGTGACAAACAGGTACTATTTAATGAAGATGCCAGTTGGGGACCTGTGAGGCGTCTGTTTCTCAAACTAGAGACTCTAATGTACTTATCTTCTTGCTCAGTTGTGCAACGCGGCCTCCCACTTCTTTTTCTACTCTGGTTAGAGCCTGTTTGTGCTGTCCTCTGAAGGGAGTAGTACACACCGGTGTAGGAAATCTTCAATTTCTTAGCAATTTCTCGCATGGAATAGCCTTCATTTCTAAGAACAAGAATAGACTGTCGAGTTTCAGATGAAAGTTCTCTTTTTCTGGCCATTTTGAGCGTTTAATTGACCCCACAAATGTGATGCTCCAGAAACTCAATCTGCTCAAAGAAGTGCCCATCCAACCAATCCAACTTGTGGGAGCTGCTTCTGGAAGCGTGGGGTGCAATTTCTCCAGATTACCTCAACAAATTAACAGCTAGAATGCCAAAGGTCTGCAATGCTGTAATTGCTGCAAATGGAGGATTCTTTGACGAAAGCAAAGTTTGATGTAAAAAAAATCTTATTTCAAATACAAATCATTATTTCTAACCTTGTCAATGTCTTGACTCTATTTTCTATTCATTTCACAACATATGGTGGTGAATAAGTGTGACTTTTCATGGAAAACACGAAATTGTTTGGGTGATCCCAAACTTTTGAACGGTAGTGTAATTTGTAGTTATTCTAGTGCAACAAGTGCACCTCTCCTAGGGCAAAATTACATTGTATTTATTTAATTTACTTATTATTATTGTTATTATTATTATTATTATTAGAGAACATGTGTTGTTAGCTGTGGTTGTTTGGTTTGTTTAGGCTGTTTCCTTTTGTTTTGTTTCCCAGTGTCTTTTAATGTGCTGATCAGCTTTGTATTCTGTACAATGACAATAAAGGCTTTCTATTCTATTCTTTTTTATGTCAACAAAGCCCTTCCCGGAGATGAAGTGATACGGCTGAATGTCTCTACAGGAAAGTGTGACACATTTCTCTGTAGTATCTTGTGCATGCAGAAGTGCTTTATCTTTGAAGGAGAGCTTACTTTGACCGGGGAGAACATATAGCAGGTATGTCACCTCAACCCTGAGGTGCCAGATTTGTGCCCGTTGTAAATCAATACTCTTACACATTTGTCGCAACTAACAAAGTCCAGTTCATTTCCATCTTTGTCAGTAACAATTCAGAATTTTTTTTCCAAATGTCAGACTTGTCTTGCTTTTCTTTTACATTGTGATTACCTGCTTAGATCTTCTTTTCAACTTCATTTGTTGACTCCGTCCTTCTCGTTAGCGCTAGCTAAACCCCCGCACCCGCAGTTTATTTTTTGACCACTCACTCCCGCCCACAGCAAAGTTAAAACCGTCCACTCTCGCGAGATTTGCGTTTGGTCCCACGGCACCCGCAGGATCCCAATCCCAATGCAGTCCGTCTAGTCTAGTACATTGTTTTCAATTGAGTCCCAAGATAAATGGTGCTATCTAGTGGCCTTAGTTGAAACGCAGTGTATTCATCTGAGAAAATTACATTGTATAAATCGCTATGGAATATAAATCATGGGGCCAACCAGACGAGTAAAAAACAGCGACGTATAGTTCGGGGAATATGGTAGGCATCATTTGCATAGGATATACAATTCTAGGGAGTATATTCATTTTGATAACAGTTATCCGTCCCAGCCAGAAAATCGGAGGTGACGACCATCTAAGTCCAATTTTATCTGTTTAAGGATAGGAGACACATCTCAACCAGATTCTCCAGTGGGTATGAGATATGGATCCCCAGATATTTAAAGCCATTATAGGACAAATTAAATGGAAATGTAGGCTAATGCTATTATTTGGATCTCTACTACCTCCCAGTGGTAGAGCAATAGATTGACTCACATTGATCTTATAGCCGGAGACTACTAAATTTGTTGATCGTTTCTAACACAGCTGGAATTGATTGTTTAGAGTTGCAGAGAAATAGCAGTATACCATCCGCATACAATGAAATAATATTGTAGCGACCAGGGAGGGCGGTCGCTGGACTGTTGACGGCTAGGCACTGGGGGAGCACATGGGATTATGGGACTGTTACGTTCATGCTCAGATCATTGTTTTATTAATGTTGTATTGATGTTTTGATTATTGTTGTATCATTTGTTTGGGGGGTTTGACTCGAACTGGGTAGATATCCATTTTACTGATTAACTGACTGCAGGACCGTGCTTAAAGTTTGTGTGTTCAAGAGCAACCTCGTTAGGGGAAGCCACTGTTCAGCAACCATTGGGGGGAAGCAGAATAAAGGAGCATTTGGGGGGGACATGCAGGGCAGGGCAGGGCAGGGCAGGGCAGGGCAGGGCAGGGCAGGGCAGGGCAGGGCAGGGCAGGGCAGGGCAGGGCCGTGCAGTGTATGGGACACAGGAGCTACCATTTAACTGAAATCCTTGCCTCCTCATTTCCAGTGAGTTCTGTTCGGTTCTGACAGTGTGTTACATTAAATAGCACTCCCAGGATTGTGCGGTGTATGGGACATGGGAGTTGCAATTAAAAGAGATATCTGCCGTTCACACTCCACGCAAACGTGCCACAATATGCTCCCTGTTTTCACTGTTACTATCATTACCATGTGGGTGTGTTCTAATAGTCTCAGCTAGAGGTTATCCTAGTCTATATAAATAAAAGCACTGCAAAATAGAATACAACTTTTTTCTTTTTCTTTTTTACCAAACTTGTGCAGATGTTTCATATTTGACATGGCACTGTATTGCCTGGTATTTCAATGATTCAAACCACCTCAAACAAAATCCAATGTTTAGTTAGGTTCAACCTCAACACAAAAATGCAAAAATACATTTTGCATACACATAGATAGACACTGTCCCCACCCTGGAGTCCAGGAATTCAACCAGCTTCCACTTCCTCTGGAGGTGGATACAGGGGAAGGGAAGTCAGAATACTGAAAAAAAAGACCTAAACGATGACTACATCTTCACCAAATATATCCCTCCCACTCATAAATCTTTCCTGTAGCTGTCTAGTGAATAATCTACAGGACATTGCTGCCTGGAGGCCTACAACAGGCCTACACCAGCAATGTGGTTTGCTCAGATGGTAGACAGCATGGCACAGCACCTCAAAACACAACACTGCAGGACAGCGCCACACAAAAACACAGGGCTCTGAGATGTTATAGGTACTCCAAATGATTCCCCACTGCCAGGGGCGAAAATCTGATATCAACTTTGGAGGGGACAATCAAACCATTGTGATGTAAAGGACGGGGGATTGCGATCTTTTGAAACTTAAATATGCACTATTAAGTGTCTATCTATAATCAGCACCGGTGCGTTCATTGTGTATTATTAATATTATTGAAATTACATAGTTATGTTTATAGTGATATATTGAGGGGGATATATCATATTTTTCCCAGGATGGGGGGGTCGTGCCCCCCCCCCCGCATTTCCACCTTTGCCCACTGTCTCAGTGACTACATGCAATACTCAGCAGAGGCCAAATCAGGAAAAGGGAAACACATACACATACACATGCACATGCAGGCATGCACGTATTCACACATACATGCCCAACACATGTATATTCACACAAATCAACTCATATCTCTTCACCAGAATAGTCACCCCCCCCTCAAGATGACAGAATCACATGCATGTGCAAATTCCATATGAACGCCCCCACCCATGCACACAGAAACACTCACATGGCTTTTTGTCTTCACCTAACCTATTTACACACACAGGTCTGCATCAAAGTGTTTTGTTCTCTTTGGGGAATTCCACCGTTCTCATATTTTAAGGGGAAATAGAGACAAAAACAGATCCTGGTCTCCAGATGCCTCCCGTGTGTGTGTGTGTGTGTGTGTGTGTGTGTGTGTGTGTGTGTGCATATGAGGCTCCTCTGTGCTTTGTTACCATGCTTGAAAGTAAACTGATCCTGCTCAACCCTGTATAATGTTGTCGCCATCATGCAGAGAATAGAAGTGGTTGCTGTCAGACTGCCCATGCGCATATTCCTTTATTAACAAATTGGTCCTCTGAGTCTGTCAGTCCTTTTGTCTGTCCATCTTGTCTGTCTGTCTGCCTGACTCTAATACTCTGTCTGGCTGTGCTGCAGGTCACCTCGTTGAACCTTGTTTCCAGTCCTTAACTACAACATTTTGCTTAATTTTCTCAGTGATTCCCTTCCTCTCCTGATCATCGAAATACTGCTCCTTGACTGACTTTGGCTCTGATTTCTGAGTAAAGAATTCACCAAGTCATGACACTGCTTTTCTTCTCGTTGCTTGTGAGATGTGC
>NC_079213.1:82223623-82242537 GCF_029633865.1 Lampris incognitus
CAGCAGCTCCAGTTTTTTCTTCATCCTCAAAAATCCTCTTCAGTGCCACAGGACAGGTCTCCCCAAGAGACCTGAAGTATGAGATGAGAGCTGGCCAGCTCTGCAGGAGATGATCAATGGCTGGATGAAGAGACAGCCATCGCATGCAAACATGATGCAGAATTTCATGTCACTCAGTGTAAACAAAGGCAAAATGCACGCAGTTCCTTCTCTTCTGGAAGCAGATATTGAGAAGTGGCTGTAGATCTTTAAAACGAGTGGCTCAGTATCCACTGACAGCTGATCACAGGCGTGCTTGCAGGTGTTATGAGCTATGTCAGCCGGGCAATTAGCTTTCAGAATGCAACTGTTGGTACTGCTCAATAACTGGTAAATGGAGTGGTGTTTTCCAAAGCTGACTTTGGCATTTTCTGCTGGATAGGCTGTGATGTGTTTGATATCCAGTTCTTACTTTTCCAGACAGTTCATCAGAGCTTGATATATACCATTTGCAGTTTCATCACTGTCTTCATAAAAGTCAAGTAACTTGTACTGCACTCCATCAGACACAGAAAATATCTCACACACACTGGAAACATTTTTCTATTCCCCTTGTTTGAGGCATCAGTGAAAACCAAGTAAAACACAGGCTCACCTTTAGTCAAGGAGAGATCATCCAGAATATCCTGCACAGTCTTTGGTCCCAAAGCATTCATTGTTATCATCTCAGCTTTTGTTCTTCCCAAGTGCATCTTTTTCACAAGATTGGAGTCATAAAACAACGCACCGTTGAGCTTAACAAGACAGTCAGTGCTGTTGTAGCATAGTCCATGTTTAACAGTATGATACACGTACGAGGCTTCACTTGCCGCAATTTTGTCATTTTCCACAGTAGATGCCATGAAGAATGCACCGATATTGCTGGCACCTTTAGCTAGTGTGGCCTTCTTGTGCATTTCTGTGGAAGCATGCTGAGTCAGGTCATTCTCACCTCCATGCCCAACTGAAAATTCCCTGCAACATAAAGTACAGAAGGCTTTCATCAAGTCACTGCTGACGGGCTTAACCCATGTCTTTTTTACTTCCCATTGCTTATTGTAGCTGCAGAGTCTCTTATTTTTTGCAAGTTTATCTATATTTGCAGGTTAATCCATTTTTCCACATGCCAAACCGACTGAACAGCACCAGACATTGCCGGAACCTTTTCTGTTTTTGAGCGGAATTGGCACACTTACTGTACATATAGAACTGAGACGCATGAGGGGGGCTGTGATTGGATGATGACAGGTAATCATCCTCACCCATCGTGATTAGCACTGCTGCTACTGCTGTTGTATCAAATTTGATACAACTGTGAGAGTGCCCTCCAGTGGTTAGAGTAGCAGTCAATCAATGGGACAAGGGAGGTCAGGTATGGGACAAATCAATTTGGCCCAATATAAGGGACATCCCGGCTAATACGGGACAGTTGGCAACCCTGAGTTGAACAGCGAATAAGTAAAACATCCAACCATTATCCAAAGCACTTATCCTGCTCCCGGGGTCATGGGATGCTGAAGCCTATCCCAGCAGTCATTGGGCGGCAGGCAGGGAGACACCCTGGACAGGCCGCCAAGCCATCACAGGGCCATAGGTAAAACAAAATCAAAAATTTTTTTAATCAAATGTTACAACACAAAAACACAAGCAACTGGTGGCTTGAGGAACTAATGTTACAGCCATCAGGATCTCTTTTAACTCCAGAGGAAGTATGACACACAGTCGGGGGGGGGGGGTATGTCCTTAGATTTGAAATGAAATCAAATTTTTATGCATCTAATCCTGTTTTTGCTCTCGCGGTAGCAATTTTTTCCCCATGAAATGACCGATTGATCATTTGGATTGAACCAAAAAATCGGCTTCAATCACACCAACAGATACCAACTGGGTCGCTGCTTCTAGGTTTTGATATGATTTCTTTTTTTTCCCCCACCTTTTTTATTAGAGAGTATTAGATAGTGATAGTAGACAGAAACAGGAAGGGCAGGGGAGAGAGAGAGAGGGGATGACATACAGCGAAGGGCCCAAGGTGGATTTGAACCCATGCAGGCCGCTGCGGAAAGGGCTCAGCCTTATGTGGTATGCGCGCTACCAGGTGAGCCACCAGGGGGCCCTCTTTGATATGATTTCTAACACACACACACACACACACACACACACACACACAGACACACACACACACACACACACACACACACACACACACACAGAGAGAGAGAGAGAGAGTTGAGATAAAATATTTCACTGATGTCATCATCAGAGTAAAAGTGACTAATTGCCATGTGTGAAAAGTAGTGCGGTCAAAATTGACAAGTTAATATTTGCGATTAATTTTACAGTTGTTAACGCGTTAAAACAATTAACCAAATATGTTGTTACTTCCTGTGGCGGTTGTGCGAGGCTGTTGGCCTGTAAGTGCCCATTTGGTCACCATAACATTACCTTCCGGTGACGTTCTTGTGACGTAGCAGCAACCTTTTTAAGCAAATGTTGCCATGTGGTCCCGCAGATATAGTCCATGGGCCAGAGCCCAAAATTTCCTATTTCGGTACACTCAAGGTGGCAAAACTTACTTATAATTTTTGAAAGGATCCATGTCTGTAGATGATATTTTGGTATGATAACCATTCCTGAGTGGCAGCTGTATCACATTTATCAACTCATGAAGTTAACCACCCCCTTGTAGAGCCGAAGTAACGGAGAGGACCGTAGGTTCACACTTTAGCCGTGTAGGCAACTTTCTTTAATTAACGGTAAATCAGCGAGACAAACAAAACCCACAGTCTGACTGAGCGGAGGTGGCAAGAATAACCAGAAAACTGGCTGGACAACCATAACTTAACCCTGCGTTAACCTGCCAGGGCAACCATGACTTAACCCTTAGTTCCTGGGTTGAATTCTGTCCCCAATACGTGTCCACCACATGAGCCCCCCCAGAATTCGCCCTAGTAATCGAAGTCAGGCAGGCGCGGGTGGACGACAGGCCGTCCGCGGCGGCTCCGGATAACAGGGGCCGGAGTGTCTGTGGGAGGCATTGACGCGGGCCTGTGGAGGTCGGCCTGAGGAGCAGAAGAGGCAGCTCGGGCCTCCACGGGGGGAGGAGGCGGAGCCGGGGGACGACCGCGACGAGGAGGTTGGGCTAACTCCAATGGCTGCGTCAAGTCCAGGTGTGCGGGTTTAACTCGGTCCACTGAAACATGCTCGGCCGTGCCCCCAAAATCCACCACCAGGTGCTTAGTTCCCCGTTCCAGGACGCGGAAGGGGCCGTCATAAGGGGGTTGCAGAGGGGGGCGGTGTGCGTCGTGACGGATGAACACGTAGTCCGCTGACTGCAGACCTGGGGGCACCTGGGACACCGGAGCGCCGTGTTGGGCGGTAGGGACGGGTGTGAAAGCTCTGACCCCGTCCAGCAAGGAGGCTCGTTGGTCCACAGCTGACCAGGGACGCGTTGCATTGGGCATGAAATCGCCTGGGACTCGCAGCGGCGTGCCGTACACCAGCTCCGCAGAGGAGGCTTGTAGGTCTTCCTTCGGGGCGGTCCGCAGGCCCAGCATGACCCATGGGAGCTTGTCGACCCAGTTGCAGTCCTTGAGAGTAGCCCGAAGCGCAGCCTTCATGGACCGGTGGAAGCGCTCACATAGGCCGTTCGCCTGAGGGTGGTAGGCGGTAGTGCGATGAAGCTTGACGCCCAGAGCCTCACCCACAGCATTCCATAGCTCTGAGGTAAACTGTGGCCCGCGGTCAGATGAAAGGTCGGAAGGCGTACCGAAACGTGAGACCCACGACCCAATAAAAGCCCGGGCCACATCAGCAGACGTCGTGGATGCCAGGGGAACAGCTTCAGGCCAGCGCGTAGTCCTGTCCACCACAGCGAAGAGGTAGGTGAACCCATGGGAGGGGGGTAGGGGACCAACCAGGTCGACGTGGACATGGTCAAATCGTCTCTCCGGCACTGCGAAGCGTTCCAGGGGCGCCTTAATGTGGCGGTGTATCTTAGCCCGCTGACAGGCAACACACGAGTCGGCCCACGCTTTCACGTCTCTCTTAAGTCCCTCCCACACAAACTTAGCAGAGGTCAGGCGCACGGATGGCTTCCCGCCTGGATGAGAGAGGCCGTGCACAGCTTCAAATACGGGGCGTCTCCAGCTGTGCGGGACGATGGGCCTGGGCTGTCCTGTGGAGACGTCACACAGGAGGGTGACACCTGTGTCACTGAAAGGAACGTCCTGCAGGCGGAGCCCCGTGTCGGAGGCCCGGAGACGGAGGATGCTCGGGTCCGTGGCCTGGTCAGCAGCCATCTGTGCATAGTCAAGGCCTAGGTGGACCGCTCCAATCACTGCCCTAGAGAGGCAGTCAGCTACCTGGTTAGACTTACCAGCGACGTGCTGGATGTCGGTAGTGAATTCCGAAATGTAGGAGAGTTGTCGCTGCTGGCGAGCGGACCATGGCTCGGCCGTCTTGGACATGGCAAACGTGAGGGGCTTGTGGTCCACGTATGCAGTAAACTCGCAGCCCTCTAGCAGGAAACGGAAATGCCGGACGGCGAGCCAGAGACCGAGGAGTTCCCTGTCAAAAGTACTATACTTGCGCTCTCGGGGTGTAAGCTGGCGACTGAAAAAGGCCAAAGGCTTCCAAGCCCCCCCCACCCACTGTTCGTGAACCGCACCAACAGCATAGTCCGATGCATCCGTGGTTATGGAAATAGGCGCTGTAGGTGAAGGATGCGCTAGCAGGGTAGCCTGGGAGAGCGCAGCTTTAGTCTCGGTGAACGCACGGTCCCGCTCTGCTGTCCAGTCGACCGCCTGGTTGGGGGACATGCCTTTCAGCGCCTCGTACAGTGGCCGGATGATAAAGGCGGCTCGAGGAATGAAGCGGTGGTAGAATGTCACCATCCCGATGAACTCCCTGAGCGCACGAGCTGTTTGGGGGCGCGGAAAGGCCGCCACCGCTTCCACCTTTGAGGGCAGGGGGACTGCCCCGTCCCCAGTGATGCGGTGCCCGAGGAAATCAATGGCTGTCAGCCCGAACCGGCACTTCGCCGGGTTGACGATCAGCCCATGCTGGCTGAGGCGTGTGAAGAGGGCATGAAGATGGGACAGGTGTTCTTCCTCGGAGGCGCTGGCGATGAGTATGTCGTCCAAATAGACGAAGATGAAAGGAAGGCCACGGAGCACTGAATCCATCAGCCGCTGAAAGGACTGGGCCGCGTTTTTGAGTCCAAATGGCATTCGTAGGAATTCAAATAGGCCGAATGGGGTTGTCACCGCTGTCTTGGGGATGTCTGAGGGGTGCACGGGAACTTGATGATAACCACGGACCAGGTCGACTTTTGAGAAGACGCATTTGCCAGACAGGTTTGCAGAAAAGTCCTGAATATGCGGGACAGGATAGCGGTCAGGCGTGGTGGCGTCATTTAGTCGGCGGTAGTCCCCGCATGGGCGCCAACCTCCATCAGGCTTAGCGACGATGTGGAGTGGGGACGCCCACGGGCTGTCAGAGCGGCGGATGATCCCCATGCGTTCCAGGTGCTCGAACTCAGACTTGGCAATGGCGAGTTTGGCGGGGTCGAGACGCCTGGCTCTGGCGTAGACCGGGGGCCCCTTCGTAGCAATGTGATGCTCCACCCCATGCTTAGCGGTGGGTGCAGAGAAGGTAGGCTGGGTGAGGTCAGGGAACTCAGCGAGGAGGCGGTTGAACTTGTCTGCCTCTGAGAGAGAGTTGGCTAGACCTGCATAGGCCGCTTCCCTCCGCGTACATGCGAAGGAGGAGAAGGTTAAGGCATCGACCAGACGGCTGTTCTGAATGTCCACTAGCAAACCGTAAGCGCACAAAAAATCAGCTCCGAGGAGGGGAAGCGTTACATTGGCCATGACGAACTCCCACGTGAAACGTTGTCCACCAAAACACAGTTCTACAGACCGCACGCCGTAGGTGTGGATAGGGCTGCCGTCAGCCGTCGCCAACTGGGGGCCCCGCTCCCCGCCCATGATGTCGACGTCAGTAGCAGGGAGCACGCTTCTCTGTGCGCCCGTGTCACAAAGAAATCGCCGACCGGAGATGGTGTCGAGGATGAAGAGTAGCCTGCTCGTATCGCCAACACTCATGGCCACTACTGAGTGTTGGCCCTCTCGTTTCCCGTCGGCCTGTAGTTGCAGGGGGAACGGCACCGTTTAGCTTTCGCACCAAATCGAGCGTGGTACATACAGAGTCCAGAGGGCTTGTAGCGGTCTGATGCTGTGGCGCCACCGTCGGGCCACGCCCGCGATGTCGGCGGGGGGCCAGTGAAGGTAGGAGCCAGCACCCCGGCATGGGAGGAACGTTGTGTAGCGACGAAGAATCGGTCAGCCTCCTTTGCCAGCTCACGGGGATCAGTGATGGTGGAGTTAGCGAGCGCAGTCTGGACGTGGGGCGGCATGTTGCGCAGAAACAGCTCCATAAACAGGAAACATGGCTTTTCTTGACCCAGTAGGTTTAACATCCTGCTCATTAGCTCCGATGGTTTGCCATCTCCCAAGCCCTGAATTGCGAAGAGGCGACGTGCTCTCTCCGTTGTTGACAGTTCAAAAGTTTCAAGGAGGAGATGTTTAAGTGCGGCGTATTTACCATCGGCCGGTGGGTTGGTTATGAAACCGCTTATCCTGGAAGCCGTAGCGCCCCCCAGCGCTGCCGCTACGTAGTAGTACCTGGTCTCGTCTGCTGTTATGTCTCTGAGCGCGAACTGTGCCTCAGCCTGCGCGAACCATGTAGCCGCGGAAGACTCCCAAAACTCCGGCAGTTTAATTGCAACGGCGTTCGTAGCCATAATGTGTGTGGTTTCAGAAAACTTATCCGAAAACCGACGTCGGGGTCACCAGTGTAGAGCCGAAGTAACGGAGAAGACCGTAGGTTCACACTTTAGCCGTGTAGGCAACTTTCTTTAATTAACGGTAAATCAGCGAGACAAACAAAACCCACAGTCTGACTGAGCGGAGGTGGCAAGAATAACCAGAAAACTGGCTGGACAACCATAACTTAACCCTGCGTTAACCTGCCAGGGCAACCATGACTTAACCCTTAGTTCCTGGGTTGAATTCTGTCCCCAATACGTGTCCACCACACCCTAAAGTAAATTGCATTTTAGACGCTGGTGCATATCCTGGTTTAGCCTCATGGTCAGGACATTTTTCAATGTTCTATAATATTGTCTTTGGTATCATTTTAAAGGGGACCTTCTTAGCTTTCATTCAAGCCCTGTTGTGGATATTTCTCACAAATATAGAGGTCACTTGAGCTCTTCAACCCGTCAATAACACACATCTTTCTGCAATGTTCGCCTAAACTATATACTTTCTTTTAGCCCTGTGGCATCTAGGAATATCAGGGACACAAAACACAAAAACTGGAATACTCACAGGACTGTAAAGATTCAGGAAATGTATAATATACCCATACTATTTCATTGTGCGAGGTGATTGTGAACCTTAAATTAGAAGGGCATTATTACTAAGAAACTAACTAGACCAAAGCCAGTTAGTCCATGGGTCAGACCAGATATCGATATCACCCAAGGTGACACAACTTCACTGGTGCCATTTTATTTGGTACACTAACAGAAGTAAAATAATACTTGATAACCTTTCCAAATGAGCAGCTATTTCATTTTTCTTTCAGGAAACCTGTTTCTGTGCCTCTCACGATTGTGTATTTGCCCAGATTTTTACAAATATAGCATTTCAACACCCCTGGTACTGATTAGCCTAGCTTAAACTCTGGGACAGTTCTTAGTTGGCCAACAACCAAGGATAACCAATACTGTGTACTTCCATTCATTGTGCTAAGCTAGGCTAACGTGCAGCCAGATAGCTTTCTACTAAACACATATAGAGGAAACTGGTATCTATCTTCTTGTCTCACTCTGGAGAAGATTGTAAGCTAATTTCCCATAATGTTAGCATGTTCTTTTAATGTATATGTTAATATGATTAGTTAAAGTGGCTACGAGGAACTTTCATCTTGTGTTGATTTTAGCGGCCTCATGTGGACAAAATACAGCTGTTGCATAGCAACTAGGTAATGTATCTATGTGTGGCCATCTAAGATAATGGTAATATGACGCTGGTGAAGCAAAGTAAACTTTGTTTTAGTAGTGTTCATACACCTAAGTTACATGTATTTGTTTGTATGTGGCAGGTGAAAACTGACTGAATATGGCCACTGGTGAACAAGCAAGTTTTTACCCAATACCAAAGCGCCCACGGGTGGAGTGCATTATCCACTGTTCTGATGATACAGATAAGCTGGTTTCACTACAAAGTGTCGACTCATGGAGAACTCTGCTCAGGGCAGCTCAGATACGAAATCATGCACCAGTTTTGAAACTGGCAAAAGACATTCCTGAGGGACAGATTCCAGCAATCTACTACCACAGAAAGTGTCGCAGTATCTTCACTATGAAGCAAATTCTTGATGGCCTCCTTGCAAAAGAAAAGAAAAGTTGTGTCTCTGCTGAAGAGAAACAATCTAAGAGAGTAGCTCGACATGCTCCAAGTACATCTAGGACTTATGATGCAGAGTGCATATTTTGTCAGAAAAACAGAAAATATTCCAAGAGACAGAATACGAGAGAAGTACTGGTGCAGTGTGGAGAACTGCGAGCTGATGCAAAGATCAGGAGTGCAGCCACAAAGAAAAGGGACAGCAGAATCCTTGCCATTGTGAGTAGAGACCTTGTAGCAGCTGAAGGGCACTACCACAGGTCATGCTATAGACTTTACACCAAAGAAGAGGTTTCCAAAGGAGAGGTTGCCAGCAATGAAGATGATGATGCTGCAGCCCAGTATGAAGCTGCTGTGAATAAGGCATACAATGAGCTGTTCCTCTTCATCAGGATGGAGCTTTTTGGCAATCCTCAAGTGATGACAATGACTGATCTCTCTTCTAGACTGGTAGCTTCAATGAACTCCCAAGGCATTGCCCAAGTCAAGGAATCAACCAAGAAGCACATAAGGCGAAACCTGGAGAGTGAGTTTGCTGGAGCCTTGCAGATATTCCCTGATGAGAAAGGAAAATTCCTCCTCTATCCCGATAACTTGTCCATGAGGGAACTTGCCAAAGAAAATCAGTCTCTCAAAAGGGAGCTGCAGACCCTGAAAAGCGTCAGTGCACAAGATGTTATAGCCAAAGCAGCCATCAAATTGAGAGCAGACATTAAAAGTCAAGATGTTCCTCAAACCTGGCCGCCTGAAGTCAAACCAGAAGCAGAATGTCCTACCATTCCAGAGTCGCTCATTATCTTCCTGTACTCTCTACTCACAGGCTCAAATGATCCTGATCATGCATCCCAGAGAGTGCAGTGCCTTCTGCAGTCATTTGGCCATGACATAGTATATGCAGTGACATGTGGAAATACCAAGCCTTCCAAGCACATTGTTCTGCCATTCAGTGTCAAATCGTTGACAGGAAATGTAGAGTTGATAAACATCCTCAACCGACTTGGTCACAGTGTGTCCTATTCACAGATGGAAGAGATCAACACTGCCCTGTGTCTCCAGAAACTCTCATCATCAGGGAGTGGCATTGCCCTTCCAGCTAACATCCATCCTGGCATATTCACAACTTTAGCCTGGGACAATATCGACCGTCTTGAAGAAACTGTCAGTGGTGAGGGAACATCTCACAGAGTCAATGGGATTGCTGTGCAAGCAAAGCCAGTCAACCCACTTCCTGTCCAACCCATGCCCACTGTTCCCAAAACAAAGAAGAGAAGCATTGATGGACCCCCACCAATGTTACCAACTTACAATGCTGGACAACGGGTAGGGCCACCAAAAAGCAAAAAGTCAGATGCCGATACTGCAGCCAATACTAAGCTTGCCAGAGAGAAAAACCTTCTTTGGGTCCTAGCACGCATGTCACAACAAGAAGAACAGTCAGTCAGCAGCTGGACAGGCTTCAACATCCTGACTCGAGGAGAGATGACGGTCATCCCCGACAATATAGGCTATCTGCCTACCATCAATGCTCCAGCGACACAAATGTCTACTGTCAACGAGGTGCTTAACCAGTCACTGAGCATCATGCAGTGCTTAGGCCTGAGGAAGATTGTCTGTGTCTTTGACCAAGCCCTGTATGCGAAGGCTGTCGAGATCACATGGTAACACCATGACAAGTTCCATGATATCATCGTTAGGCTTGGGGTATTCCACACCATCTGCACACTGCTGGCAATAATAGGAAAGTGTTTCCAAGATGCTGGACTCAAAGACCTCTGCATTGAGTCTAGCATGATTGCAGAAGGCTCAATTGCTGGTGTTATGTATGGCCGCAAGTACAACAGGGCAGTGCGACTACACAAGCTCCTGTATGAGGCTCTCATGCGACTGACCTTGAATGGTTTCCTGTCCTGGTTGGAAGAAACTCACAGGAATGACATGGTTCACCTGAATGAGACACTGAAGACCATTGACAGCCTTGGGAAAGAAGTCTCACAACATGCTTTGAAGGAGGTCCTCGAGAACAGCTCTTGTACACGCATCATGGATCTATTTGAAGTCTACCGTGAGTTCCTTAGAGGTGGAAACGGCAGCCTCTCGAACTTCTGGATGTCCTATTTGGACATGGTTGAAATCTTGTTGGGGCTCATCCGAGCATCCAGAGAGGGAGACTGGATGCTACACTTGGCTAGCATTCGAGCAATGATCCCATGGTGCTTTGCTTATGACAGGATGAATTATGCACGCTACCTCCCCTACTACTACGCCCAGATGTCTGAGCTGCCCATCACACACCCAGATGTGTACACAGAATTCATGGAAGGAGGCTTCTCAGTCCAACTGGGCTCCACCAATCCCTTTGGCCGAATCCCTGTTGACCAAGCTATAGAAGAAACGGTGAACAAAGACACCCAAACAGCTGGAGGGACAAAGGGATTCAGCTTGAAGCCAGGAGCTGTGACCAAATATTATCTCACAGCTGAGTATAGAAGCATGTACCTCAGACAGCTGAGAGACCTGACAGGTCAAGGCAGGTGCAAATGGTCTCATCCAGATCTACAGAGTCCAAGGATCAAGAGAGATGAAGCAGAAGTCCAGTCTCTCATGGACCTTATGGAGAATAACTGGCTCAATCCTATGTCCCCTGATGAGATTGATTTGGTTAGCCTCTCCACTGGCAACATGGCTCCACCTGATGTGACCATAGATCTCTTGAGAGCTCTTGAGAAAGGAGAAGAGGCCTACCAAGCATTCCAGCAAACAAGGTTAGATGCAGACCCTCCACCTGTGAAATTCCACGACAAGATGACCAAGCAAAGTCTGAAAACATTCTCCAATGTCAGCACAAAACAAGCTCATGGAAAGAAAGCACAGGATGTGGTTCTGAAGGCAGATAGAAACCTTTTCAGTCACATGATCCTGGTGGCTGAAAGCAGGAAGGTGAATCTGAAGGATGTCCTTGCCTACCCATTGGGCCCACTACCATGGGCACTGGCAAATGCTGATGGGTCCTTACGAAAAACAAACAAGGCTGCACTTGCCAGAGAGCTTGAAAAGAATGTATCTCCTGCAGAAGACATCCCAATCCCATCTACTTCCATCATTGATGGGATGAGCCTGGTCCAAAAAATGAATGGCAACAACAAAACCTTTGCACAGGTGGCAGAGTCAGCCTTGACCCAGGTCCTCCATGAGGGAGCACATAGTGGGAGGATTGATGTTGTTTTTGATGTCTATCACCAGACTTCGATCAAAGATGCTGAACGACTGAACCGGGGTGGAGACATCACTCTCCAGTACAAGAATCTTGCAGGGGGACACCACGTCCAGCAGTGGAGAAAATTTCTGTGCAGTTCCTCCAACAAGACCAGTCTCATCAAGTTTCTGGTGGAAGAGTGGAAACTCCCACGATACAGAGCTATGCTGCATGGCAAGGTGTTGTACATGACCTGTGAGGAAACCTGCTACAAGTTGACAGAAGATGGGTGTGAGGAAGCAGCAGAACTGCACTCCACACATGAAGAAGCTGACACCCGTCTGCTCCTGCATGCATTGCATGCAGCAAATGCGGGCTCAAAGTCAGTTATCATCACAGCTGAGGACACTGACGTCATGGTGCTTTGTCTTGGCTTCCAGAAGGACATCACTTGTCCCATCTACCAGAAGTGTGGGACTCAGAACCGCACACGGTTTGTCGACATCACCAAACTGGCAAGTTCACTTGGAGACAGCATCTGTGACAGCCTAATTGGCTTACATGCCTTCACAGGCTGCGACACTGTCAGTGCATTCGCTGGTCGAGGGAAGCTGAATGCCCTGAAGATAGTGAGAAAGCACACTTCCTGCCAAGAGACTTTTAGTCAACTGGGACAGACATGGAATGTGAGTGATGAGCTGTTCCAGAAAATTGAGCAGTTCACCTGTCGGATGTATGTTGCTAATAGCAGCACTGCTGAGGTGAACAAACTGCGTTACCAGCTCTTCTGCACCAAAAGGGGAGAGGTTGAGTCCAGCCAGCTGCCACCATATAGACTGTCTCTTTATGCATGTTCAACGAGCCAACTATCAGGCAGCAATATGGAAGTGCTGTCTGCAGGCTAACCCTGTGGTGCCAAGCCCTACTGAGTATGGATGGACAGACGATGAAGGCAAGCTGGCCATTTACTGGATGCGCTCCCCTCCTGCACCAGATGTGGTCTTGGAAATGCTAACATGCAAGTGTGTGCATTCATGCAAAATGCCAAGCTGCATGTGCCTGTCAAATGGACTTCCATGCACAGACATGTGCAGGTTACAGACCTGCAGTAACCAAAAACAGCAGGATGGTCCAGAACTGGACTTTGAACTTGGGGAGTCAGATGATGAGAGAAACGAGCAGTTTGATGAATGACAGTGTGATGATTCTGATGGTATTACTGTGGTAGTAGTCTATTGATGCACAGGATGTTGATTCTGGACTTGGTTACCCAGAGCTTGATAACAATAATGTAACCATATTCACATATACCCATTACCATTACATATACCCACTAATGATATGGGATTACATGTATCATTGACTAAGTATATGTAAATGTCAATGTTGTTTAAAATATTAAAATAGTTCATTACCTCACTATGGTATTCCTTTTATCATGTATTTTGATTGTGTATTTAAACAAATGTATAGAGACCAGTTTGTGACCTAACTGGCTTTGGTCTAGTTCTCATTTAAGGCTCACAATCACCTCACACAATGAAATAGTATGGGTATATTATACATTTTCTGAATCTTTACAGTCCTGTGAGTACTCCAGTTTTTGTGTTTTGTGTCCCTGATATTCCTAGATGCCACAGGGCTAAAAGAAAGTATATAGTTTAGGCCAAAATTGCAGAAAGATGTGTGTTATTGACGGGTTGAAGAGCTCAAGTGACCTCTATATTTGTGAGAAATATCCACAACAGGGCTTGAATGAAAGCTAAGAAGGTCCCCTTTAAAATGATACCAAAGACAATATTATAGAACATTGAAAAATGTCCTGACCATGAGGCTAAACCAGGATATGCACCAGCGTCTAAAATGCAATTTAGTTTAGCGGGTGGTTAACTTCATGAGCTGATAACTGTGATACTGCTGCCACTCAGGAATGGTTATCATACCAAAAATATCATCTACAGACATGATCCTTTCAAAAATTATAAGTAAGTTTTGCCACCTTGAGTGTACCGAAATATCGTCTGGCCCATGGACTATTAGCTGTCTAACGTTAGACGCACGGCGGAGAGAAAAATGAAAGCGCACGCCGCATGTGAGCAAAACCTCCCTCTGGCCAAGTTACCAAAGCTGGCAACTCTGGTCCTGTGTTCCATGTTCTTGTATGCACTAATATAATTGATGATATATAATATTAATGCATGCAGGAAATTACTGCTTCAAAGCTGAGATCTAATTTTAATGGCCTTAATGGCTTTGAAATTCAACTAGCACTTTAACATATAGGCCTGGGTTTTGTTATTAGTTCTGTTAGTACATATAAGAAATATGCCTTTCAAGCTGACAGTCCGTTTTGATGGCCTTGATGGTTTTAGTGGAAATCTTGTTCACAGGAGAGACTCTGTGTTCAACGTTGAAAAGATGCTAATAAATAGTAGCATTTGAATTTTAAATATACTTCATTTGTGTTGATTCTAAATCAAATTGGGGCGGCACGGTGGCCCAGTGGTTAGCACTGTTGCCTCACAGCAAGAAGGTCCTGAGTTTGAACCCCAGGCCGTCCCAGGTCCTTTCTGTGTGGAGTTTGCATGTTCTCCCCGTGTCTGCCTGGGTTTGCTCCAGTTTCTTCCCACCATCACAAAGACATGCATGTTAGGGTTAATACTTCTGTCTGTGCCCCTGAGCAAGGCAATGGAAAGAAGAACTGGAGTTGGTCCCCGGGCGCTGCAGCTGCCCACTGCTTCTATACAATAGGATGGGTTAAATGCAGAAGACAAATTTCATTGTAACCTAAAATTTCGTTGTGACCTACAATGACAATATAAAGTGGCTTTCTTCTTCTAATTCCGTGATTTCACATTTAGATATCCATTATTACCAGTGTCAGTCTTAAGAAAAAAGCGATTAATCGCAGCAACTTATGTGATTAATTAGTTAATTTTTTTTAATTGATCAATAGCCCTAGTAAAAACCAAAAGTCCTTGAAGCTTGTGCACATGATCCTGGACACACCTACCTACATGCACATATGCACACACACACACACACACACACACACACACACACACACACACACACACACACACACACACACACAGGAAGTGGGCAAAAAAAAATGTACTGAAGTACTGAGTCTGTGAAAGTTCATGAGGATGGAACTTTCTATCAGCTGTGGTAATGGAGCTTTTTACACCCTACGGTCTATTGGATTGCTAGTCTGTCTGGGCTCTCACAGACACTAGAAAGGCTATTGGCGTTCACTGCTCCTTGTGGGGCTCCCAGTCAATAGAAACCCACTAAAAACCCACAAATACGTATGAATGTGCATATGTGTGTTTGTGTGTGTCTGTGTGTGTGTGTGTGTGGGGGGGGGGGTTGAAGGAAGTAAAAGGGCAGAACGAGAGAAAGAAGAGAGAAGAATATGAGGAATGGTTGCTTGAAATTCTACATCTGTGTGAATGTGAATGACATAATTTAGAGTACACAACAATAACTGCACACTGACACACACACTCACAGGTTTGTGAGTAGAGCACTATTGCTCAGGTGTGTGTAAGTCTGTACAATTGTGTATGTATGGTAGTGTGGGTGTGTTGAGGCAGTGTGGCCCCCTGCGAAGGCCCAGTTTCTCCTCAACATCCATCACACTACCACTGCTAATGATAGCCATACATACCCCAGCACACATGTACTGGGAGGGGGGGGGTGGGAAGCAAAAATGAAAAGGAACAGGGGGCAAGGGTTAGAAGAGGTACAGGGAAGGGAGACGGAGAAAAGGAGCCAGAGAAAAGGATAGATGGAGAAGGGGTGATAGAAGAGGCTTGGGGGGGAGTCAAGAGAGAGAGAGAGAGAGAGAGAGTGAGAGAGAGAGAGAGAGAGAGGAGAGAGAGAGAGAGGAGAGTGAGAGAGAGGGAGAGAGAGAGAAGAGAGGAGAGAGAGAGAGAGAGAGAGAGAGAGTAGGGATGAGAAGAGAGAGAGAGGGAGAGAGAGAGAGAGAGAGAGAGAGAGAGAGAGAGAGGAGAGGGAGGGAGAGAGAGAGGAGAGAGAGAGAGAGAGAGAGAGAGAGAGAGAGAGAGAGAGAGGAGAGAGAGAGAGGAATTAAAGGGGAGAGGAACGGGTGGAGGGATCGAGGGCTTGATGGGGGAGAAGAGGCAGCCAGCATGAAGAGAGAATGGAAAGTGCTGTCACAGGCAGAGAAGGAGTGAAAGAGTGTGTCTATGTGACTGGAATAGGCAATCTGAACCACCCGTTTCTCCCCCTTGTCTCTCTTGCTCTCTCTCTCTCTCTCTCTCTCTCGCTCCCCCCCTCTCTCTCATTCACACACACACCACACACACACACACACACACACACACACACACACACACACACACACACACACACAGGGCTGGGAACATTGTCCACTGCCAAACGCACAGTCATGCTGAGTATGTGGCGCTATATCAGCTCCGGTGCAAAAGCCTGTCGCAGGGTGTGTGTATGCATTAATATTAGAGGCCAGTGGACGCAGCAGGAGACGAGCCTTGTTCGACACAGCCTCTCAGGAGGCATAGGACAGATATTGAGAATCGGGGACTCTGCTCTTAGAGATTTTTCTCCAACCTCAGCATTATCTTTATAGGTACTCCTAAAATACTTCCTCTACGATAATGAATTAAAGTTGGGCAATATAGGGATATAATATCGATATTGTGATATGGGACTAGATATCATCTGGGATTTTGGTTATCAAAATATTGTGACATAACATACGTTATCATTCCCTGGTGTTAAAGGTTGCATTACAATAAAGCGACACAATTTTATGAACATATTCAACTGTTTTAGCCAAGCAAAATGAACAATTAATGCCTCTACCTGCTTTGTCATCAAATCTACATAACTAATTATCCATCCATCCATTATCCGAACCGCTTATACTGCTCTCAGGGTCACGGGGATGCTGGAGCCTATCCCAGCAGTCATTGGGCGGCAGGCGGGGAGACACCCTGGACTGCCAGGCCATCACACACACACACACACACACACACATACACACACACACACACACACACACCACACACACACACACACACTCACCTAGGGGCAATTTAGTATGGCCAATTCACCTACATGTCTTTGGACTGTGGGGGGAACCCCCAGAGGAAACCCACACAGACACGGGGAGAACATGCAAACTCCACACAGAGGACAACCCGGGACGCCCCCAAGGTTGGATGACCCCCGGGGCTCGAACCCAGAACCTTCTTGCTGTGAGGCGACCACACTAACCTCTGCACCACCGTGCCGCATAACTAATTATAATTTCTCTAAATTTTCTGGTGTGTAAATATGTTATGAAAATCACCAATAGTCATCCCCAAAATATTGTCACATTATTGATATCAGGGTATTTAGTCATAAATATTGCGATATTTGATTTTGTCGGTATCACCTAACCCTATATTGAATATGCTATGCAGAAATATTTGTGGCAAGTATTCCCTGTTTATTCTTATCAAAGACAAAGCCGAGATGTAAAGCTAGCGGGTTGGCGCCTGTCTTCACATTGTAGCATGTCGCTGATCCAAAGCAAGCCACAAATCCTCAACCTGCTTTCCCATTCACTTTGAGGTTAATCTGCACCTAAAACATTGAAATCACAGGTGGAAACTGATTTTAATAAAAATTAAAAAAACAATCCAAAGCTGACAGTCCGTTTTTTTCCCCCCACATTCCCTTTCTTAGTTCAACAGACTACACGGTTGCACAAGCACAGGCTGAAGAAAGACTTACCTTCACATCTGGATGCAGTTCACAGGTCTGCTGAGGCCCGAGGCCGGAGATGTCTTAGCCTTTCTCTCTGCTTTGTTCTAACCTGCTCCCTCAACACACACCATCCTCTTGACTTCCAAGAAAAAAAAAGATGAAGGCCAGCAGAGACCGTGAAATCGGCCTATCAGATGTCCCCGACAGGTACGGGAGAACTCCAAGTATGCTAATGAAAAAGAGAATAAGATATGTGACAGGGGGCACAACTGCATGCACATGCATTTCAAACTCATGCGTATACACAAGCGCAACAAACGCAGCCTGATGCCTGTTACTCAACGATGGGGGGGGGGCGATCTCAAGGAGACAGAAAGCTCTGAGGAATCACATGTCCTCAGTGTCTTTGATGGAAATGCAGGTGATTAAGATAGAGATGAGGGTTTATTTGTGAGAGAGAAAGAGATTAGAAAAGAGGGATTGTGAGGGCAATGCTAAAAGAGAAAAATTAGAGAGGGGGGGGATTTTGCAATTGTGTAATTAGCCGCAAAATATGTCACCTGTTGTCACACTTTGGGGGGAAATGAGCAGAGAATGAACAACATTGTAAATATCATATAATGTGTTAATTTGTTATTGTTCCACATTGTTTTGTCTCGTTATATTCCACTTTGGCAATGTGTAGGATAACAGTGCCATGCCAAGAAACATCACTGAACTGAACTGAATTGAATTGAATTGAATTGAACTGAATTGGGGGAGTGGCAGGCTCCAGCTGTGTGCCTGACAGCCTCTGGGGTCTCTGCTCCAGGTTAAGGGGACAGGTGAGGGGGATCCACTCCTCCCTCTTCCCACTGCCCCCCCCCCACTGTGCTCCTTCCATCCTCTCCTCCGCCCACATCCATGCATTACACAAACAAGGGGCAACCTGACTAACCCCCCTTCCACACACACCACACAAGCCCAACCTCCACACAAACAGACCCATTATGTCTCCCTCCTGTGTCTCTTTTTTTTTTAGCAATTTATCTATGAGAAATATCGTTCCCCTCTTCCCTTGTCTCCCCTCCTCTGTCCTTCTTCTCTGTCTGACTGTTCATCTTTCTTCATTGCTCAGGCTGCCTCTCTCTCAGGGTTTGCCATCTGTACAGTAACAGGTGTGCTGTGTGTGTGACTGATGTGTTTGTTACCTGTAGTACTGCCTGTAGCCATAACCTCTCTGGAGGAAACGCTACTCTCCCTATCTACTTCTATAACGACCAGCCGCTCTCTCTCTCTCTCTCTCTCTCTCTCTCTCTCTCTCTCTCTCTCTCTCTCTCTCTCTCTCTCTCTCTCTCTCTCTCTCTCTCTCTGTGCTCTATTTTTCTCTTTCCCTCCTGTTTCACCGTCTCTATGGCTGCCTGTTAGATGAGGGAATGAGGATCAGTGTAACAAATTAGGTGCCAGTGCATCATAGAAAAGAAGATGCTGTATGTGTGCGTGTG